>NW_027124295.1:28160-31593 GCF_001457755.1 Trypanosoma equiperdum | reverse complement strand
TATATATATATGATTTCCTATTGTTGGTACTTTTAATTTTATATGTGTTTTGCTCTCTCCACGTAACTACCGCCTTTTTTTGTCATTACTTTTCTCCCTCCCTTGCACTATTGGTGCGTTTTCATTTTGTATTTGGTTGAATGGATGGCGAAGAGCAGGAGAGTGGATGTGGCAGACATTATGTATACTCTATAGGGGTCATTACTTGAGCGGAAAAAGAAAACGCAAAGGAGCCAGGAAGGAAAAAAGACTTTCCCTTTACAATCTAATGCTGAACTTCTCCTTCTTTTTGAAGCATTGGGCGCTGTTAGCACGGGTTTGTCTTTGGTTACTTTTCTCGGTGTGGCGGTTATCGTGTACTCGAATATTTTGCTCTTGAGTTAATAATCTTTCTTTTTTATTTTGTTTTAAAAATTTGACTCCTATAATTTAATTACACTGTGACCAGTGGCTTGTGTATCACTACCGCTGGGCGGTGTATATAGCTGTTCAAAGAGTGGAACAGAGAGAGGAACCTAGAACACACTAATACGAATAGGAATAGAGAGGCGGAATGCTCTTTGAACCTTCGGGGGACTTACGCGTGGATTATAGCGCCTTCTGCCACACGCTACGAACCACGGAGAGGGAGGAGGTTTATCGCTCATTGATAACGAACACGCAACAGAAAGCGGAGAGGGAGACAAAGCACTCTCTGTCACCAGAGGACGAGGCGATTCTCCTTCAATGGGAGGAACCCAATCGAATGCAAACACTGCAACAAGAGCCCTTACCGGAGGTTGAGAAGGCCAAAGAAAACCCCACTTCCAAGCGTCACGGTACCGGAGCGAAGCGTGAGGGCGCGACCCCCTCCAGAAAGAAAAGCGAACACAACGATACTTCTCCCTCAAATCCTCAGCCGCCGCCTCCACCAACTGTTTTTTACATTCTAATGCGTCACCTCAAGTTTTGTCTCAACGAACGAGATATGAAGCCCCTTGCTCTTGCCATACCGTATTGCACTTCGCTGGTGTCCGTTGAGTTCGTGGGGTGCGGCTTATCGCGCGAGAGCTATTTCCTGCTTGTGGAGGCATCGTATAAGAGTCGCCGCTTAGTTTCTATGACTGTCGACTTCAACTGTGCCCCTAAACCAGGATTTTACGAGGACCCGACGATTGCTATTGCGCCTGTGGAAGTACCGAAGGTAAGAGAATTGTTTCCAACAGAAAAGAATGTTCCCAGCGTACGGTTTGATGATCGTAAGCGGGCCCCTTCCAGGGATCTAACCTCTTTGCACACAGAGTCTGTAGTGACCAGCATTCGTGCGGACGGACAGTCATCTGGAGGTGCAGCATCGGAGGCTCTCCCAACTTTTTCGCCATCTGCGTATCGTGGGCTTAACAATGTACCTTCGTTGCTTGATCTTCAAATACGTGAGGAGAGGGAGCGAAAGGGAAAGACAGACTCCAAGAAGCAGGCGCAGCTTCAACAGCAGCGCGAAACGCTTGCACAATTCGATAGAGAAAACCGCATCCCGGTCCCTCCCGGGTGGCCGGCTGCGCTTCTCACTGGCGTGAAGCATTTGAGTCTCCGAGGGAACGGTATTAGTGATAGAGATGCCATCCTAACAGCTTCATTGCTCTCGGCTCATCCCCGTAGTGAGCTGATAAGCCTCAATCTGTGGGGAAATAACATTTCCGATGATGGCGCTGTAGCGCTTGCGCGGCTTTTGAAGAAGAATCGCACGCTGCAGGTGCTTGACCTTGGGCACAATGACATTGGAGACAGGGGCCTTGCTGCCTTGGTTGACTGTTTCAGAATACAAGAAATGCCCGCTGAGGAACTGCCAGCGTACCGAAAGCGGCACCTGTCACGTTACAACGCCACTGCGAAGGAGAAGAGCATGATATCATCCTTGCCGCCGCCATACCCAAGTTACCAAGAGTTATACAACACTTGGCACTTGTGCAGGTACCCCACCCCTGTAGAGGACAGGCGGGAGTCAAAGAAGGGACTGCAGGCCAAGGCGAGGAAGGCGGAGCCGGCCCCCGCTCGACCGACGGCCCCATTTGACCGCGACTGCTTTCGTTTGGACGATCCCCCGCGTGTTCGGGCTCCTGGCAACACGGTTCTGCGCTGCCTCAACCTTGGAAACAACAAACGCCTGACATACGAAGGTGCTGTTGAAGCTCTGCGTGTGTTGTCGCTGCATGAGCCGATCGATGATGCAGACATGGCGATGCTACGGCACTGCGCTGTGAAGCCACCGGAACCTTATTGTGTCTCCATCTCATTGAGCAGCTTCGTTGTGCATCATGCTGGGGATAACAGGCTTCTGGACGTACAGAACGACCTGAGCAAGTTGTTGCAGTATCGGTTGGAGCGGCTTAGGCAACTTCCTGTTGATGACGCCGCGCCAGTGGAGGACGTGAAAAAACGGTCGCCGCGCGGTAAGAAATGATTAGCTCTCATGTATTTGTTCACAGCACGTTTTCAAAGCACGCGTAATACATACGTAAATGGCTATGTACATGTGTCATTGCAATGTGGGGCGGGGACGCCGGATCTCTGCCCAGGTTTCGGCGTGTACTCACGCTGTCGGAGCGCGCCACTACAATGTGGCATTGTATTTTCTTGAGGAATTCTCTCTGTTTCTATCTTTTTTTTTTGCTGTGTCTTTTGTTTTTTTTTTTGTCGTTACCCCCTTCATGCAACCTTCCCCCCATTTTTCTTCATCCTTAGGTACAGGCATTTGAGCGAAGCAATCACACTGGTGGGTCACCTCGTTCCCGTTGCTTTTTTACTTTCACTGCCACTGTGACGTCAATAAGAGGGGGGGGGAAATAACGCTGAGAAAACCGTTAGTAGCAATTGAATATTTAACTGAACGTTTGTGTTGAAACGGGAGTGGTGGGCTAAGCAATTGAACCGCTCGCTGTATTATTAGGTGCACCCCAAGGAAATGTCATGGCGAGCGCGTTTTACGCCCTGTGTTGCCTCCCTAACCGTGTGGCTGAACCCCAAGGATCCCAACTGTTTCGGAGTACGCAACTGGTGGCGTAACAATCTACCGGAGTTACAGCTTTTGAATCCTTTCTGCAGTTTTACTATCCAAGAACTGTCTTTTGGCGAGCCTCACATGTACATCAACTATACGCCCACAGATCAGCGCATGATCCGTCTTGCTGGCGCCACAGAGGATGAGTGCGAGGACATAATGGAGGCTTGTATAACTTATGGCATGAACCACGCCATTATTGAGCGTCCTCGCACCGATGACGGTGGTGATTTAATCAACCAGCCAGCCATCACATCGTTCGGGTATACGGAGAGTTTCATGTCCAAGTTGGAAGTTTCCCCTCCTGCGGATATTGGTCAGCGTACACCGGAGGGAGTTGACGACCCCGGACAGAAACCTCGCGTATACCCCAGAAATGTCGGTTTTAAAATAATG
>NW_027124295.1:16980-28147 GCF_001457755.1 Trypanosoma equiperdum | reverse complement strand
GTGTGTGTGTGTGCTTACATGTCCCAGGGAGGAGCGGCCACCAGCAGTTGAAGTCAGTCTTCAATTTCTGTTTAGTCGTTTGTGAGGAGTCCTTTGATGACCTGCTACGGAAATTGGTTCATTCCGATCTCTCTTCTTTTATTCCAGGCATGAATAGTCTCCAAGGTATTGATCAAGCACGGAATTGGTGAGGTGAGAAGGAGGGGGAATTTCTATATGGGGCAATGAGGTTGTAGAGCGGGTTCCACGAATGTGAAAGAATGATAGGTGAGGGAAGTTGCTTTCAGTGTCTGCTGAGTGGGAGAGATGTTACTGAGCACCCGTGCCAGACAGGGTAATGCATTGTTATTGGGCGTGTCGTACGGGGGGGGGGTGCGCACTCTTTCTGATACTCGAGGCGTTGGATGGAGCCTTAAGGTCTCTGCCCGTCTACACGTAGGTATGAATGTTTGTTCCGTGTCATCTGTTTTTTTGCAATCTCGATCTTTTTATATCTTTTGTACTCTCTGCTGCTTC
Organism: Trypanosoma equiperdum; assembly: GCF_001457755.1. Taxonomy (NCBI): domain Eukaryota; phylum Euglenozoa; class Kinetoplastea; order Trypanosomatida; family Trypanosomatidae; genus Trypanosoma; species Trypanosoma equiperdum. The sequence goes on along the minus strand of NW_027124295.1, from coordinate 27,631 downwards.
TGTTCCAGACACCAACCGCAATCCATTCTTCCCTCTTTCCTACTTACAACCCTTGTCACGGCACTAGCGCCTGTGCTGCACCGACGGGTTAAGCTACGAGTGCATATTTTCTGCGGCGTGATGAGTAACCCTTTTGAGAAAGTTGCGAGGGGCATCGCATTTAAAATGCGCTCGAAGGTGCACAAACAGGGTTATAGTAACACTGTGATGGCTCAGCAGGCACGGCGCTTGTCACCCACAGGGTTGCTAGCGATGGAAAGACTTACTGAGTTAACTGCACTGCAGCAGAGGCATCAATGTACGTTTGATCCCGCGTTGCGTAGTAAGGCCACACAGATCCTTCGCACGCTTCCGCTTCTTTCTATAGATGAAGATCCTTACTTTACACACACGCAGAGGGCGCTTCGCCTTGCTGCATATTTTGGCGCGGTTGACCTTCCTGTTACATACGCGCTGATAAACCAGCACACGAAGAATGCGTTTATGCTTGACGCGTTCTCCATGGCATCGTTCTTTTACACACTGGCGAAGTTGAAACACCCGCAGACAAAGGAAATCGTCGGCATTCTGCTCCCACGGTTGCGGGAGGTTGCGCCAGAGTTGATAGCTCGTGAAGCGGTTCACATCCTTCGCCTTTTGTGTAGCATTCAGATGGCTGACGCACAGCTGGTCAAAGTCGTCACAGAAACTGTAGTGGCTACTGCTGCCGATGTGCCGCTGAGGGACGCTCGTCAATGCGCCTTCATATTGTCGGAAACATTCCCGGAGGAGGCACAGCGTATTTTGGGTGCGGTGGAGCATCGGTTGTGCGATGATATCGATATGAATGCGGACGCAAACGAAGTTAAGACAACTATCTTGGATGTATGCCGTGTGGTTTCAGCCACCTGCAAGGGTCCTCGCCGGTTACTCAATAGTGTGGCTCGTCGTTCCATGGAGTTGCTCCCACAGCTCACCCCACTCGATGTGGCTTTCGTTCTGAAAGCCTTCCATTTGAGTTCCTACCGTCATTTGAGGCTATTGCGCGTGCTATCCTCATCATTGGCCGCAAGTTTTCCAACAAGCAATGTCACCAAGGAGCACGGCCTTGCTGCGTCCATTGTCGTGCAGTCACTGGCTCATTTCTATTTATCGGGCTGCGAAGAAGTTGTAGTGACACTAGTTAATGCATCCGTTAATGTGCTAGAAGGTCTCAATCTGGCTCTCACTCTACTTGCTTGCGTGCGGTTGCGATGTGTCTCACCCGGTGTAGACCCCGCAGTGGATGCACTATGCAGCGGAGCCCCAATGAGGCGCTATGTTCATAATGCCCACAGCATGCAAGTCACTAGCCGAATTTTATATGGCCTGGCTCACGCGGGTCGCTGCAGATCCGATGAAGAAGTGGCGATCGTGCTTCCGTTGCTGAAATCTGTGGTGCGCACCCCTGGCGCCCTTCGAGACGATTGCAGGGGGTTCCTGTTAGACGCCGTTACAGCCCTTGGCGCTGACGGTGAGTGTAGCAACGATGCCCTGCAGGAGCAAGTGCGTAAGGTTTATGAGCGGTTGTCGCAAGATGGTGGTAAGTAGCGGACTACAGATTAGTATTGCAGTGTGAAACCGTTCTGGCTGTAGTGAGTTGCTGCACGACATGTTACGTCTCTTTTTTCCGTCTTTCGGATTGCGGCAAAACGCTTTTGTCTACTTCCAAGATTAGTGCCCCGCGTGTGAGTGTTTACTTGCGACTGGAGTCGAAAGCATTCGTGGGTGCGTCTGTGAGGAAGTGAGGAATGGGGTTGTGAGGAGGGGTGAAGAGTGAGAAAAAAAAGATTACGAACATAAAATTGACTTATGTTTCCCTCGGTTAAAGTGTTTGTTTGTGCTTTTCCTACGGAAGAATACAGCTTTTTAAATGTGGTTCCACTATTCCCCACCGATGCGGTTGCAGTCTAATACCTGTCGGTGCCGTCTTTACCATTGCTATTCGTCTTTACTCTTGTCTTTCATTTCCGTCCTTTTGTTTGGCTGCGGCACGCCGCCCTTGCATGAAACTGGAAACATTGTTGTTTTCACGGGTTAGTTCGTGGGGTACAAGCGATGTTTACAGACAGCATTCTTATGAGCCCGGACTTTGACGAGGAGGGTTACTTACGCTACGCTATCCATGCTTCAAGTTGTAAGACGGAGCAATCGCGCCTCACCTCCTGTTCAGCAGCGGTGCGGGAGGAGATGCATAACATCCTTACGGAGAATGTGGAGGATATGCTTCAGCAGGTGACCGCTGCGAGTTGCGCACAAAGAGACGCTGCCGCCGTCCGCCAGGCTGCTGCTACGCTTATGCACTCCGCCAGCAGGCTCAGGCACACCATTTACGAACCTTACCATCTCATCAAAGGGAGCATTACGAAGCTGCGGAACACGAACGTCACCCTAAATACGTTGCGGAGTGTCATTAGGTTTATCAACCTTACAACGCGACTGAAGGGTTTGCTTCCCGATGACATTGTTCGTGCTGCCCGAACGATGCGGGAGGTCGAGGAGCTTCTTCAGGCTGCAAACATCGCGGCTATCGACGTGGTGCGTTCTCGCATGGATGTTGTTGAGAGGTCAGCGACAGTCATTCGGTCCAGAGCACAAGATATGCTGCGGCGTGCGGACTCGCGGGATGCATCCAATGTCACTACCGCCTTACAATGCTTCGTTGCCTTGGGAAGTGCTTCGCGTGTGATAAGTGGCTTTATGACCGAGCAGAAACGAGAGGTTATGAAGACACTTATGCGAGAACTGGATATCCAGGTAATAGCTAATGAAATTAATGATGAGTGTACCGCCACCACCAGCGATTTTGATTACGTTGGCTCACGAACTTGCGAAGTTCTTGCATCTCATTTGCAGGCTGCCCTCAGGGCCACGGCAACGCACACGGGCAGTGTTATTGCGTTGTGGCGCGTCCTTGTGAAAAAAGCAGATCCCGTCACGCAAATTCCGTACCTCAGTGCTGTGGATAACCCCACGTCTGTGCTTGGGGACTACTGGCACTTTGTCACGGATAAGTTACGGGAGCGGCTGCAGGCCATACAAAAGCGCCCCAATTTTTTCTACGCAATGGCGGGCGACATATTGCGCTACCGTTCACTGCTCGTCACCTTTTTGGACGATGTGGTAGAGTTATTGGAATTGCTGGATCAACTTATGGGGTTGGATGCATCAAGTAATGGTCGCCCGAATACCAGCGGTGGTGGAGGCGCCGGAGCTTGTCTCCCTAGCGGTGTTGAGCAACTGAGGTGCATGTGGCTTTCACATGTGACGCGCGAGGTAAACGAGCGCTTTGGTGCTCAAATTATGGATCGGCACCGCGAGCGGTTGCACGGCGTCATTTCAAGGTTGAATTCCATAATTCCAAGCGGAGGTAACAAACCACTCCCCAACCTCTCGGTAGACCTCCAGCGTCCCCAGGTTCCTGCCATCGCGCACGTGTTAGACGTACGTAGTTATGCCACGCTGGCGATGCGAGATGTGATGGAGTATCAACGTGACCCCCAAACCCTTTCGACGGTACTAGCTTGCACGTTGCAGTGCCTCGCAGGATTCATGCAACGTGTTACGGAAACAAGTATGAGGTGGCCTCTACCCCCACTTCCTTCGGTGTCCTCTGACGTTAACACGCTGCAAATGCTCCATATATGTATAAGTAACGCCTGTACACAACTCAGCATGGATTTTGCTGTTATGCTTGCCTCGTTGCCTGAGGGGGAGGAGGATGAAGACAGGGGAGAATTCGTTGGGGGTCGAGACGATATGTGGCAATCATCTGGCGGAGGATGCGACGGGGCGGGGGGAGCGTGCTGTGACGAATCTGCTGTGAGTACGCGGAAGCTGGTCGCAGAGAGACAAAGAAAACTTCTTGAAGTCACAATAAATCTAAAGAAAATTAGCGAAAAGGTTGTGCGCCCATTTTTCAGATCCGTTTCGGTGCTGCTGCTTGATTCTGTGTCTATGTGTGTGGACGGAGCGTGCGGTCAAGAGGCTGCGGGCATAAGTCAACTGCAGAGTCAAACAGTGCATTTCATGTCTCATTACTATTATTTGTTCGATCCGCAGACCCCCACACTAGTTGACAGCGTGCGGCGGATCACAGACAGCCTTATTGTAAGGCTGATGGTTGCTGTGACACTGGTGTACCCCTTCACCAAAGAGGTGCGGGAGCACTTGACTGTTTGCCTCCACCAGGTTCCTCGTGTGGCTATATCATTTGGGCCGAGCACTCAAGGGGCTATGGGAAGAAGTACAATGGTGCTTAAGGGACAGCTTCACCAGTTGGCAATGTGGTACAACGCGTCAGAGGAAGCGCTTGAGACACCTGAGGGAGTGTCACGTGCAGCCCTCGCTACACTTCCGTTAGTGGTTTCCCGTTTGCTGTTACTTCAGCGCGTTTTTCGACCCTCCGCTGCTGTAGGGGGACCATCTGCCGTCATGGGTGTTACTCCTGAATGTTTCATCGAAACTATTGAGGCCGCCGTGCTGGACCAGTTATGTGTTGGCAACGTACCGGAGGGTGACCTCGCGAAGCGTGTCGCTGACAATTCGCATGCGGCTGAAAGGTTAGGGCAGGTGATGGATGCTGTGGAACGGTGTTTTCTTATGGCCATAGAGGCATTGAGTGGGGATGCCGCGCAGGAGGCGACCGTGCGGTGGGTGAAACAGCTTTGGGTGCTACTCGACCATCGCCAGGTAGGGAAGTGAAACGCATGCGTGGGCTAATGGAACGAGGGTTTTGCTTTGCTTGCCGTGCCTTGTGTGGTGTGGAAGTCGTCGCCGGTGTTGTAGGGACACGCGTTGTTTTCTCAGTCTTGGCCTTTCTGTCTTGTGTTTTAATTGTCAACTTCGTGTCCCTTCACTTTCTCGTGTATTCCACTTTGTTAACTATTCTTCGGTCGCGGCTGCAACAGGTAGGAAAGAGAGATAGTAAATAATGGGTGATTTTTTTTTTGTGTGTGTATGTGCCGCAGGTTTTGTTGTATTAAGGTTTGGGTGATCTGCGCAAGCAGTCACTCTGTTGAATCGTTTCCGTTCCGTTCCGTTCCCTTCCCTTCCCCATTTGTACTGCTGACCCCCCTGTATATGCTCAACCGCCGTTGTGTGTGCTGCCCGTAGCTCTCATTGAGGCGTGGTGTTACTGTGGAAAGAGACTTAATGCTGGTCGGTGTTGTGAGACCTTAGGCGTTCCACAGTGTCTGCTTCGATGAATCTGTAAGGTTTTGGGAGTTCGTTAGGGTTGGATCCCACAAGCGGTAATGGCAGTGGAGGCAGAATCCATCTGTTTTGTACCCTGGAGTGGGATTATCGTGTTGTGAGGTAGTGTATTAGTGTTGCACATATTTGTGCGTGGCGATTCAGTGCATTGTGGACATGCAAGTGTTTTGTCGCATGTGAAGGTAGCACCGTTCTTTTGCTTGTCCAAAATTGCGCCTTCTGTTTCTTGTTTATTTTGTGGTGGTAAGCCGACTGACAAACCTACAGTTATATTTATATATAGATGCCCTATTTGTTGGATTATATCACTCTCTTTTTCCTTTCCTCCTTTTTGTTGCGTGTTTTTTTTCTTTTACTATGGCCCGAAGTGCACGCTACGTAAGTGTGATGGCCTCGCTACTTCAGCAATTGCAGCATGTTTTGCAGCCGTGGGATGGGCTGGGGGAGTTCGATTACACAACATCGGCGTTGCTTTCGACTGATAGGGCTGGTGACAGCCGCAGTGATGTTCAAAAGAATTCTTTTGCTTCGGCAGAGGGCGGGGCCACTGCTGGTGGTGGAGGTAGTCGTTCCGCACGGTTTCCTGCCATTGCGAATGGTTCTCTGTGGGGCGCTGACATGGAGAGTGCGTGTGAGGGGGGTGAGCTTTCTGTACCTCCTCGGCGGCCTACGGGCTCAATGTCTCAAACCGGACACGCCCACCGCCGGGACATTGTGACAAAGTTGGAGTTGGCCCGTGCAGCCTTGGCGCTCTTCACATCCAATGCTGGGATGTATCGTCCTGTCTTGGGTAAAACACTTGGCTTTGTATTTGAACTTGTAGATGAGCTCTTGCAGGAGAACGCGCAGCTCCGCGAATGCCAGGTTTGGGGGCAGCAAAGCCAGCAACGGCAACGGGAGTTGGGAGAAGCAGATGCGGCTGAAGTGGCCGCCGTCCATGAGAAGATGCGTGTGATGGAGGCACACATGGCGAAGCTAGTAGAGGAGTCTTCTACACAACGTGACCACCTGAAGGCAGAGATCGCCGCCTGTCACGAAAGGGAAAAGAAACTTGAGATGCTACTGGAACACCAAATGATGCTGACCCACGCTTCTGGACTCCACCTAGACGGCTCAACAATTATTGGCAAGGGTCTACGTGACGCGGAGTACGTGCGACGGCTCGTTGCTCGCGCCATGAATGAGAAGGCGTTGGACGACCTGCAACAAGAGTTGGAGGCCTTAGTGGCAGAACAGGAACAACTAAGGAAGCGAACTCATGATCTTCTTGAGCTCAACGGTATGTACGCGAGGCAGAGCATTGCGCTCTCTACTCGACTTTCAATCCTTGGCGATTACAACGTTGCAATTGCGGTAGAAACGCAGAAGATAAAGAACGATTTTATCATTGAGAAGCGGAAATGTGAAAAATACCGACTTGACCTTTTGGCACTCCGCAATGTAGTGATGGCATCGTTTTCAAACCGAAATGAAGTCCAACGGCATTGGGCTGATATTCGGAACAGGCAGTTGGAGAAGGAGGCAGAAACATTACTGAAACTGAGAGCGGTGCGACCTCCCAATAACACTGGAAAGGAAAGGGACGACATGCCAGAGACGACCACCTCCAGGGTTCATTCGCCTATTCGCTCAGTGGCTGTCTCTCTAACCCCCTCCAGGACTCATTCGCCTATTCGCTCAGTTGCTGCTTCTCGACCGCCTGATGAGCGCTGCCAGGCCCCTGCTTCCACGTTCCTGCAGTCCACGCCCCTGCATGTGCCAGGGATGGGGTGCGGTGCCCACGTACCCGGGCACCTCCGTACAGCCAATCCGGTACGTGCATTGCGTATCGATCCAATTTTTGTGGAGCGCCAGGTCTGCATCCTTCTGTGGGAGTGGCGCAAGCAGGGAATGGAGGAGCCGTTGGATACTTTTACGCGGGACTATTTCATCAACTTTCTTCAATCCGGCGATGAGGGTGGTTCTTCTGTATCGGGCGGGGAGTGTGGGGTGGGGTCGCTTGAGGAGGCTCAGAAGGGGCAATTGCAGCTTTCATATGCCTTTGATGAGGTTTCCCGAAGTAAGTTTTGTGGGCCCTTAACTCGCGCGTACGGGTTGGTGACACGAAAGGAGGTGAACAAGAACCTTATCCGTATGCTGGAGCTGGATACCTCGATGTTGTTGGCAATTTTCCGCTTCTTGGACTTGAAGCGAAATGGGTGGACGAAGCCCTCGGGTATCGTGCCTGTTATGGAGTTCGCCAACGTGCTATGTGCCATGTATCCCTCCTACCCACTAGATACCATCAAGGAGCTTGTTGACGCGGCAGTGGGGCTGGGGGGAAGTGCGTCTGAATTCCCTGGTCACTTGTGCTACGACGTCTTGCTTCCTGAGCGTCTTTTCATGGACTCAGAGGCGATGCTTGTGGATGGGTTTGGTGCATCCCCCCAGAGCGGATTCGTCCACCTATTTAACTATTTGATCTTGGGTGATGTTGAGGATTCGTGGCGAAGGATCGAAGATAGTTTTTTCTTCCTGCAAAGCCCGACGGGGTTGGTGAGCGAGCAGTCGCTCTTCTACCGGGGCTTCAGTGAGCTTCCCGAGGTTCCGGCCATCATATGGACACCGGCCCTACGGGCCGTGCTCTCTTCCTGGGAGGTGCTGAAGGTGAACCGCGGGCCGCTAGATCTCATTGAGGTTCTTTGCGTATCGCTTCCCGCAGCGTTAGAATTTCTCCGCTGCAGTACGATACCGCGGCGGGGCACACACCCAACAAGGACTTCTTTGCATGAGTCATACATAAACGACTTGTATAAGGATTTGATAGAGGTCAACCCGCGACTGGGAAGGGGCCCACCGCCGAGTTATTATGCATCTCTGGTTCGGAGATTGGATTCCCAGCGCCACGCCGTGTGGGGTCCTCAAGATGTTCACGCCGGTGACAGCCTCCGTTATATGAGCGACAAAGAGTCGTTAACGCCCGGTTCGCTATTGGAGCGGCTGATGGAAGCGCACCGCAACTCCGAGAACTCCCCTGAGAATTTGCGGTCGGGTAGAGCTTTGCCACCAAGGAGTGAGGAGGTAGTTGCTTAGTGTATTAGTTCAGTACGAGCCTAAGGTCTATCAAGTTGATTCTCCAGTTGGTGAGCTATGTGCGGGGTGTTTACTGGTTGCGTTGTTTTGTTTTCTTCCCTCTCTATTTTTGGGCTTAGTTTGTTCACCTCGTTTTCCCGTATTGCTTCAAGTCAAATGAATGTATAGTGGTGGGGTTCTTTGAGCTTCGCACAGTTTTGTTGGTGTATATTTTGAGCGCTATGTGATGCGGCACCACGGATGTTTGATTTTTCTTTGTTTTCAGACCTCCGTGCGACTTTTAGCGGAGTCTCATCCTCGACAACCCCCGGTGAACCCCCCTCGCTTTATCATGCCACCTCTTCTTCCCCTCTTTCCCACTCACCTCTTTAACGTCATCCTTCCAAAATGCACAAAATCAGAGTAAAAAGGGAAAGCGAAAGAGGGAAGGGTAACGCCACACCTCCCCCACATACGTACCTACAAATAAAGGAATTCAATAGAGACCAAAACAAATTAAACGTGGGCCGAGGCGAAGCTTGGTTAGAATATCCCAGGTGATTCCTCCTCCCCCTCTCCTCCACCCGAGCAAAACTTCATTTTACAATACACTCGAGAGTTATTTATATTTCCTAATGTCGGACGACTTGGTAAAGATACTTGTGCTCGGGCCTAGCAAGAGTGGGAAGTCCACTGTCACCAACTTCCTTGCTGGCACACGTGACACTCCTACAAAGGAGTATCATGAAACCAACCCACTGCGTGTACTCGAGGTGGAGATTGCGCTTGACGATACCCGGCGATCGGGGAGGCAGGCGGCGGGCCTGAAGAAAGCCGTTGTTCAGTTGTGGGACGTCGGTGGTAGCAGCAAGCACCAGGCGGGATGGCCGGCCATTGCTTCCAATGCAGATGGAATCATTTATGTCTTCAACCCTGAGGTAAAAGGGTCAGAGAAGGAGCTGTTGCTGTGGTACAAAAATTTCGCCCTCAATCAGGATGAACTCGACGACGACAACAACTTCAAAATGCGTGTCACCGATGGCCACTCCCTGATATTCTCGCACCACTCCAGCTTACCAGAGTTTGCTGTCGGTGACAACGCCATACCTCCAATGCCAAAGCAACTGCAAGGGATCCGCGCTCTCGAAACGTCGCTCGACTACCAAAGTGATAATTTCAAAGAGGCGTTTGATGCACTGGTGGAGCAAATCATCGCTTCGCGGCTTGCGGCTGAGGAGAACGATTTACTGCAGAAGGAACGGGAAGCAAAAGACTATCCGCGGCTGAGGCGTTGAGTGCTAAGCGCCTCTAAGGCCAAAGGGAATTATATGGATACATACATCAGAGAATGGAAGAGGGAGGACCAAAACAAGAAGGATGGGAATGAGACGGTGGGCATGTGAGACTTCCTGCTCACTCTTTTTTTTTTTCATTGCTACCTTCTCTGCACACTTGGGTCTTCTTTCAGTTCTTTTTTGTATTTTTTGTTTTTTCTTCTGAGGCGGTTTCTCTTGATTTTCCCCTTTCTTTTCCTATTTCCCCTTTCTACTGTTTTTCACGTTAGTTTGTGCCTCTCTCCCCCTCGTCCTCCCGATACAATGAATAGATGGAGTGCTTGTCTGTGTTGTTATTGTTGTTGCCTCCAACATTGGATGTTGATGTTGATGTTGATGTTTTCTCTTTTTTTTTTTTACTATTTCTGTTGGTTGTTGCCTTTGCGACTTCATATTTCTTTGCGTTGGTTTTGGCCTTGATCGCTGCTGTGTGGAGCGGCGGTGTTGTGTGTTGCAACGCTCATTTTGGCGTACTTTTTGAGTGTTGTTATAACCTCCTTTGGGAAGCAGGAAGATATGTAACCGGGGGGGGGGAATATTTGAAACATTAAGGCATGCATATGTTTATTTTTCTATGCACACGCGGAATATTGGACACCACGCCAACGCATATTTTTCTCATCGCATTCATCAACATCTGGGAGAGGAGAGGAGGGGAGGGGAGGGTCAAAGTGACGCAGAAAGTGAAGGCAGGGAGAAATAAAAGGAAGGGTCCTGCTGAAAAGTTAATTGAAACGATAGCTGCCGGTTTTGGGCTTCCGCTTCCGCTTCTTCCTTCTTCCTTTTTTTTAAAAAAAAATCAACCCCTCTTCGCTCTGGTTGTCATCTCGTTGCCGCTGTTGGTTAGTTTCATCATCTATAAATATACAAATATTAGTGTGTGTATTCGCGTCGTTTTGTGATGTGCTTTGCTTCTGCTTCCCTTACCATTACATTGTCATCTTACTTCGCTTTTTTTTTTCTGTTTATATAATAACCTACTATTAATTTAGCCATTTGCACACGTTAGCAAAGGATAAGGTAGCACATACACA
>NW_027124295.1:16619-16970 GCF_001457755.1 Trypanosoma equiperdum | reverse complement strand
ATTTCTTGTTAATTGTTTTGTTTTTTGTTCTTCTGTAGTGTTAGTCCTTTGTTTTAGTCTTCTCGTATTATTTTCTTTTTTCCTGTTCTTTCATTCCGTTTCAACCCTTAAGGGAAAAATAGTTTTCTTTTTTCTTTCTTTTGAGAAATATATATTTATATTTATTTATATATAAATATAGATAAATATATTTGTGTTTAGTAAAATATATTGTTTCGTGCAGTTACTTAACCACCGGTGCGGCTTCGAAGGTGTGCTTTCTCTCTTTTTGTTTGTTTGTTTACCCCATTTATTTGAGTCAAATCATCAATTTTATTTATACACTTTAACATCTTTCTGTTACATCACCCC
>NW_027124295.1:14930-16609 GCF_001457755.1 Trypanosoma equiperdum | reverse complement strand
TTTTTTTTTTATTATTTTAGCTTCACAAGGTTTTTTCCTTCCCTTTTGTGCTTTTTTTTGTTTTGTGTCGAAGGAAATAATAATAAATAACAACACCAAGCGACATATTGTTATTATTTAACACAACCATTACTGTTTACTCATTGAATATATTTATTATTTGTTTCATTATTGGCAATATCATTGGTTCGATTTTGTCCTTGAGGAAGAGTGAGACAAGCAGCAGGATTAAGGGAAGTAAAAATAAAAAGAAATAAAAAGAAATAAGGAAAAGGATCGTGAGAGGTACGTGTATATATATATATATATAAGGAGTTGAGACCTTTTCAAAAAAAAAACATTTGTTTGTTTGTTGTTTGCGCTTTTTATTTTTTAATTAATTAATTGATTGATTTTTTCTTTTCTTTTTTTTTGTTTTTACCATTTATTAAACTTATCATTCCGTTTAAAAGGCAGCTGCTGCCTGAAGTGAAATCGTGCGTTTAACGTGAGGGGCGACTGCCGCTGAGGTCGGATCGGATCCCTTCTTGTTTCCATCATCTTGTTTTTAGAAAGCTTTTGTTTTTGTTTTTGTTTTTGTTGTTTTTTTTTTTTTGAGGGGGGAAGTATAAATTTTTATATTTTGTTTCGTTTCGCGGCTTTTTTATCTTTGTTTTTTCTTTTTTACTTTTACTTTTCATTTTCATTCATATTTGTTTTCTCTCGAAGTCTAGTGAGTGCGGAAGGTGTTTGTTTCGGTCGAGCGCTTATATAAATTAATAAATATTTATATATTTACTTATTAGAGGGCTGTTTCTTCTTTATTGCTTTATTTGTTTTCTCGTATTTCTCTGACTTCTTAACAACGTCAACGTGAAGGAGGCGAAGGGGCAAAATAACGCTCTTCCCTTCAAAAAAGAAAAAAAAGAAGATAATTCCGAGAAAACAACAACAACAACAACAGAAACAAATAAATAAACAAAGAAGAATAGGAGAACGTTAGAAACGAGGGTGGGACTTGCCGCGTTGGTGTGAAGTGAAACAAACAAGCAAAGAAACGGATTTTGGCAGTACCGCAGCAGCAAATAATAGTGAGGAGGAGGAAGACAATAGCAAAAAGACTGCAGAAGCTGGTCGTCCCCGTCCCGGAAATAACATCAGTTATTATCGCGATTATAAAAATTATTTTTATTGCTTGACTGTTGTTTTTTTTGTTTCCTTTTTTGAGCGTTTATATATATATTTATTTATTTATTTATTTGGTGTTTACCTGTTCTATTTATTTATATATTTACATTCTGTGTCCACTTTTCGCATGACATTTTTCGGGTTAATGCGGTTGTTTGGTCGTGGGTCTGCGGTGAGTTCGGTGGAACCCCTCGGGTCGGAGGAGTCACAACAATCATCACCATCAGAATCACAACAACACGCGCCGGAATACCTGGAAATTGATTACGAGCAGGAGATGGAGGAATGTTCACGGTACACTTTCAGCACGGGACCTCTTCAATCGTCTGATCCACGTGTTGACATTCGCATGCTCGAAGGCCTTCGTTTCCAACATCAACATCAACATCAGAAGCAGTCGCAGCAGTTTGAAGCGGGGAATGCGCTTCCGCCGCGTTGTGGATTGCGCGAGCGGTTCGCATCTGACGGTTATGACTGCATTTCCCTGCGGCTTCTGCTCGGGGAGGCTCGGC
>NW_027124295.1:13528-14912 GCF_001457755.1 Trypanosoma equiperdum | reverse complement strand
CGGAAGTGAGGCGGCAATGGCGTGAGTTTGCCACAAACCTCGCGGAGGAGTTGGGCCAGTTGAGTTTCGAGCAGGTACGGCGTAATATTGCTTGCGCTCGACTATTTGATTTAACATCTCTTAGCAGCTCCACTGGTGCGGGTGCTGGTGCTGGTGGAGCGAGTCATGATGTCACCAGTAGTGGTAACTTTACGCTTTATTGTGGTAGTGGTGGTGGTGCTGAGCGGGTGCGTGCTTTGCAGTATCGGAAGGAGCGACTTCTTCAAAAGTTACGTGAGCGTAAGACGCTCTTTTGGACAGGTGATGATGAACTGCCTTGCGAAACACAAACTCACCATATGGAGCAGGGGGAGGAGCAACCATTTACTTCTGATTCAGGGGCAGCACCTCCTGCTGTTGCGGTTGAGGGATTGGAAAGTAGAAGAAAACTGCAATCCAATGTTTCGTTAAGTTCTTCGGTTTCGGGTCTGATTGGTGTTGGTGCCTTTATTAAATGTAGGGATGAATCGGGTGAAGGTCTTAGCGTTGGTTTAACATCTTATGCGAGTAGTTGTGTTGAAGATGTGGATGATGACGACAGCGTTTGCATGGGTGATGATATTGTAACGGTTAGCAGTGATGGATTTGGGTATTGTACACCACTTGGTTTGAGCGAAACAGGACTTTTAACTGCAGGGCCTGGCGGATGATGAGGGGTGTGTTGGAGATTGTTTTTCGGATGATATTTTATGATTGTCTTTGGAAATGAGGCGAGGAATGGGGTTAGGTCTGTTTTCTTTTTATTTTCCGTGTTTTTTTTTGGCCTCCTTGCCATTACTGCTAGCCTTTATTGCTTTTTTATTTGTTTCTTTACATTTATTTTATTTTATCTTTGTCTCTTTGTCTTTGTTCTATGCGCGCGTGATTTTTCTTCTCTTCCGTTCTTTGTTTCGTGGTGTTTTTTTTTATTTTCTTCTTCACCTCACCTCCTCTTCGAGGTGGTTATTTCAGCTTATTTTGATTATAGTGAAGCGTTGTGTGGTGCGAAACGACTTATATTAACAAATATATGAAAAGATACATGAGTTCTTTGTTTTCTTTTTTTCTTTTTGTTTAAGTGCTCTTGATTTTTATTTTTATATTTTTATTTCTTTTAAAAGAAGAGAGAAAAAAAAAACTTACCACACAATCCCTTTGGTGTATTCATCTGTAATCCGTCTGCTCGGTTCTGGGCCTCCTGTTTCCTCTTTATTTTTATTTTTATTTTTGATTAATCGGTTAGGAGTTGTTGGTGTGCTGCCGAGTTTCAAGCGATGAGGCTTTTCATATAATATGTTGGTTTGAACAACAACAAAAAACAACAAAACGGAGGGAAAAGTATTATTATTTTACATCGGCGGTGCTT
>NW_027124295.1:13289-13518 GCF_001457755.1 Trypanosoma equiperdum | reverse complement strand
TTTTCTTTTCTTTTTTCTTTTCTTTTTTTTTTCCTCTTTTTTTCTTTTCTTCGTGTTTCCCATTTACCAGAGTGGCGCACGTGGAAGGGGGAAAAAACATTTGTAGTGGTGTAATTTATGGTCTCTGACTATTTGGAAGATGTTTGAGCGATTAAGGGAAACTGGATGTGCAAATGCATTAAGAATACGTAGCGCCCATATTACCTAATCGTACGCACATGTTTACATA
>NW_027124295.1:12779-13262 GCF_001457755.1 Trypanosoma equiperdum | reverse complement strand
TATATATATAATATATATACATATGCACCTATGCATTTGAGATAATGGAAGTCCATGTTTAGGCATGTGCTGGGTTATTATTATTATTATTATTACTTTTTTTTGTAGTTTAGTTTTGTGCGTATTTTCCGTAGGTTCCTTCTGCCTTCCTTTCTTTTCCCCCTTTTTATTGAACCTGTTGGATGTCCCGTAATTTCCAATGGGAAAGGGAGGGGAGGGGAGGGAGATCTAAAGAATCAAAAAAAAAAACAAAAAAAAACGAAGGAAAAGAGAAAAAAAGAAGGAAAAAAGAAATTACCAAAAAATGTAAGTAAGTATGAAAAAATGAGAAAAATAAAAAAATAAGGTAATAATAAAAAAAGCTAAGAATAATATAAAAAAACGAATTTACTGACTGAGGGATGAAATGAGTGAAGAGCGAGCGATGGCCGTACGAAATATTTAATGCAGCAAAACAAAACAAAACAAAATGTGTGTGTATGT
>NW_027124295.1:12034-12765 GCF_001457755.1 Trypanosoma equiperdum | reverse complement strand
TTTTTTTTTTTTTTAAAAGAAAGAGAAAGGTAATAATAATAATAATGTCAATTAGTAAATTAACTTTAGCAAAGAAAAGTGGGGGGAGGGGGAAAGAAGGTGAGATCAGTCAAAAAAGTTATGATGCGACACGACCTACAAAATAACAAAAAAATAACAAAAGAGCAAAAAAAAAACAAAAGAAATATGAGGGCACAGCAGCGGCGCCAGTTGCCTGATGTTGCGGAGGGCGGAAATGTACATGAAATAAGACGGGGGAAAAGGGCGGGGGAGAGAAAATGTGAAAATAATAATAATTATTAATTATATAAGTGTTCTCGCGCATCGAATGCCAAAAGAAAAAGAAATTAAAGAAAACAAGAAATAAAAACAACACGAGACAAATGAGGGAGTGGATGGAAGGACATGCGAAAGAGGGATGAAGATTCCAAGAATTTTTACTTTTCAAACAAATTTTTTGGTTGTGGCGTGTTGTTTCCATGTACTCATGCATGTTTTCTTTATTAATTATTATTAATTGTTGTTATTTTCATTGTTGCCATTATTATTATTATTATTTTACATATTTTCCACTGATTCTCAGTAATACATTTTACTTTTACCTTGACGGGTGTTTGTTCACCTCCTGTGCTCATTCGTTCATTCATTTTCAGGTAATGGCTTATTTGCACATTCGGAGCCGAAAAGAAAAAAAAACATGTTTGTTTTCTCCTCTCTTTTTTTTTTCGCGT
>NW_027124295.1:11498-12024 GCF_001457755.1 Trypanosoma equiperdum | reverse complement strand
TGGCTTATTTGCACATTCGGAGCCGAAAAGAAGAAAAAAAACATGTTTGTTTTCTCCTCTTTTTTTTTTTGCGCGCGTTTAATCTCTTTTCGATTTGTATTTTTGTACTCCTTATATTTATATATTTATTTGTTGTTGGGGCCTCATGTCTTTTCCCCATTGTTTCATAAAAATTCGCTTGTTCCCACCAGGCATGACTTATATAAATATTTAAGAATATATATATATATATATTTATATATGTTTATATATTCATTTTGTTTGGTTTCTTGGTTGTTTGTTTTTTCTTTCTCACACTTAAATTGTTACTTTCATTATTTCAAAAAAAAAAGGAAAAATGCTCCTGCGCTCCAAAGTTCTCTGACATTTACCATCTTTTATTTAATCTGTTTTGTGTTTAAACATTTTCCGCTACACCTTGTTCCCACTTTTATGCCATGCGTTAGTGATTACAGATATGATGTGAAAAATTACAAAAAAATTAAAAAAAAAAAAGAGACTGAAGAACCAAAGAGAGAAGGAAGGG
>NW_027124295.1:11380-11488 GCF_001457755.1 Trypanosoma equiperdum | reverse complement strand
AAGAAACGGAGTAGGTATTTAAATATTTTAAAAATTTCTATTTTTGTTTCAAAACGGGGGTAAATAACGGACAAAACGAACTGATGGGATGGTTTCTCTTCTCTTCTC
>NW_027124295.1:10567-11370 GCF_001457755.1 Trypanosoma equiperdum | reverse complement strand
AAGAAACGGAGTAGGTATTTAAATATTTTAAATAATTTCTATTTTTGTTACAAAACGAGGGTAAATAACGGACAAAACGAACTAATGGGATGGTTCCTCTTCTCTTCTCTTTTTTTTTTTTTCGCGCCCTTCCACTTTAATTCAATTTATATGTTGAGGCGATGCACGCGGCTTTCATTTCCTTTTCCTTTTTTTCTTTCTTCAAATTTATTGAAAGATTAACATCCCCCCCTCCCTCAAAAAAAAAAAAAATCCCGCCTTTCAACTGCATGCCAATCAGCTGTGAGAAACAAAACGGGAAGGAGAAGGTTTTATGTGAAGTGGAGGACATTTGATTTTAAGTGCTTCGGTTGTTTTTATTTATTTATTTATTTATTAATGTTATGGTTGCGTTGAAAAGGGAAGTAGAGGGAAAGTTGAGACTTCCAGGGTTTTGAATGGTTGAAATGTGATGGAAGGGGAGGGGGTGAAGGACACTCCTGTGGGCTGTTTTAAGCGTTTATATTTTCCTTGTTCTTTTATATGTCACAATATATAAATAAGTATAAATAAATACATACATAAATAAATATATATGCATGTGTATCTATGTATATGTGTGTATTTCTCTTTAATGTTATTCCCGAACTGGCCCGTGCCTGTGTGCGACAGTGTGAAGCTAGATGTTGCTTACCATTCTTTATTCTGCTGTTTTTTTTTCTTTCATCATGTGTTGTCATGTATGTGTATTCTTTTTTCCTTTGTGCCAGCTTATTGTTGCAGTACTTGAGGTGGTTTCGACTAATTATTCTTTCTTTTTTTCT
>NW_027124295.1:3917-10557 GCF_001457755.1 Trypanosoma equiperdum | reverse complement strand
TTGTCATGTATGTGTATTCTTTTTTCCTTTGTACCAGCTTATTGTTGCAGTACTTGGGGTGGTTTCGACTAATTATTCTTTCTTTTATTCTTTTTTTTCTCTTCTCCTTTTTGGAACTTTTTTGTTTGTTTACCTCAATTACCCACTGTGTATGGGAGGGAGGAGCCAAACAACAAACTACGGCTACCGCAAAAGAAAAAAAAAACTATCATTTGTTATAACTTACTGAGAGCCGGTCGAGGCAAGAGCAATATTAATAATAGAAGCAGCAACACTGACTGCTACGTTTACAGCAGCAAAGTTTAAGGGTATATATATTTATATTTATATATAGTGATTGCGATATTGTGACAGAACGCCCTTGTAGCGTCTGCTCTACCCGCTGCGGACACGCCTGCTCAATAAAGATAGATATATTTAGCTGATTATACAATACTTGTGGAAGTTGTTTTCCTCTGGAAAAGTATTGTCCTCTTCCCACTTGACGGAAGGCGGAAACAAAGGGCCAGAGGAAATAGAAAAGAAAAAAAAGAAAAGGGAAAAGCGCTTCTTTAAAGCGAAAAGGACGAGACGGTTGCCTTCAGGGAAATATCGCGGAGAAGAGGAATACAAAAGGAGTCAGAAGGCAGTGGAGAGGCGAAGTAAATAATTAGAAAGAAAAAGGAAAAGGAGGAATTCGAAAACAACACCGCCTCATCGCCATTTAAAAAAAAAAAGAAGAAATAAGGAAGAAAAAAAGGGATAGAGCGTGGAGAATACTGGGCGAGGGAAGTGGGCGAAATATTGGCATCACTGAGCCAAAGAGCGAAGGTGTAGTTAATTTACTCCTAATAACTTGTCAGCGAAGTACGCGGAATTGTGTAGGGCACGAGTTGAATGAGTATGCAAGGCAGTGCCGCTGGAGGAGCTGCGCAAACTGAAGTGCCACCTCCACCAGCACCCAACGGGATGCCTCCGGACGCGGGAGCAGCAGATGGCAAACCTCCACCAGCAGCAGATGTGGCTCCCACCGATTCAGCCGCCCCTCCAGCCCCCGCTGCACCACAAATCGTCGTGGATCCAACAAAGGATTTGTGGCAGAATATTGCACTAAATACAAAAGAGAATAACCTTCCGCAGAGCGAGGCGAACCTATTCGTTGTTGGTTGCTCCGGGGCGGGAAAAACTAGCGTTATTCAGCGAGTGTGTTCCGCAATTGGCGCGGGGGGAAATACATCAGGTAAGGGCAAGACTAAAGTGAAACCAACGACAGCACTGGACTATCAATATACGACGCGCAGCGACCGCCACGTTTCGCAGACTGTGCACTTCTGGGAGCTTGCGCAGGGGATGGAGCTGTCACAGTTATGTGAGGTGGTTATCACACCTGAGAACGTTCACTTAATGCACATCGCTATCGTTGTGGATTTTTCGGATCCCTCGTCCATGTGGGACACGCTTGCGTATTGGTTGAAGCGTGTTGACCGTCGAGCCAATGAGATACTGCAAAAGATGCGGGCGAAGGGATCCAACACTCCCGATAAACTCCACGCCCGAGCGCAACGGGCGTTGGGTGAGGGACACCCCGATCTGAAGCGCGTTCGTCTCTCCGGCCTGCCAACAGTGATTGTGTGCAACAAGGTCGACGCCTTCCCGGGACCAATGGAGCAAATGAAGACTCTCACTCGCTGCCTTCGCTTTATCGCACACCTCTATGGTGCTTACCTCGTCTTCTCCAGTGATGCAGACTCCGCGAAGCTGCGGTTGCTTCTTAATCATCTTCTCTTCCTTACACCCTTTGACGCCCGACAGGTGGAGTTGGACGTAGAACGTGGTACAATTCTTATTATGCCTGAGAACGACACGTTTGTCGACATCGGGGACCCGCCACTGTGCGACGGCCCGAGTGGAGGACCGGTCACGCAATCAACTGGCGATTCCGAGCTCGACCGCTGGAAGGTACCGTTGGATGCGATGTTCCCTCCGAAGGCTGGTGGCGGGCGTGCGCAGAGTGACGCAATGCTTAAGCGATTGTATGATATGGGAGAGGGTGGGTTTGGTGAGCCGACAATAGACACGATCCGAAGGCAGAAGGATGAGGAGCTTGAGCAGTACCGCAAGAGTGCGGCGAGACGGGACAAGGGTGACAAATAAGAGGAGTGACATAATAAAAGGACTGAAACCAGGGCTGACTGGTAGTGTGTGTGAGGTGGGTGGGAAGCAGCAGGTAATGGAAGGGGAATCTGCGCTTCTGTGAAGCTGTGTGAAACTTTGTGCATGCGGCGCGCTTGCGTAAACTGACGCAATGTAATTAAAAGATACGGGTGAAGGAAATTATGCGAAAGGGGTGCTGATGAGTGGACTATCCGTTGATTTTTGTTGTTGTTGTTGTTTTTTTTCACCGCTAGTCTACTTATATTAACTGCTTGTCTCGCTTTGAGTGAGCACTTTTATTTTTTGTTTCGTGCACCTGCGAATACCGTAAGCTCCCCTCTTTACGCAGTGGAGGAGGGCCGTTTCAAATCGATTGCACCCGATTGTCGTTGCGCACCATTTACCATCTCCTTCCTGGTTGTTTCTGATCAGCTCTTTTTTGTTGAAACCGCGTTTCTTCATGTTTCTCGCCGCCGCACGTGGAAATGCCAGTACGAGCGCGAGCACGGCATCTGCAGTGGCCGTTTTTTTTTGATCTTTTCATATCCATTTCTGCCTTCGTTTCAGCTTTGTGCTTATGTGTGTTTGTAAAGTGTGTGTATGGGAGGTGTTGGCGGCTCACATGAGTGGATGACTATACCTTTGGGTGTAGTAAAAAGGGTGGGGAGAAGGGATGAGTGTTTGCCACTGAGGAGAATGTTTGATTGGCTGAGAACACGTGAGGGAAACAACAACATCTGAGAGAAAGGAGGATTATTTATCCGAGTATATGTTGTCTTTCGCTGTTACTGTTACTGTTACTTTTGCTTTGCTTTCCCCGTTTTTGTGATACATTATATAATATTTGCCTTTGCAAATCACGCTCTTACGTGTGCTCACTACTTTGCTTTCTCCCGTCAACCTTTTGGTTCACGTGCCATTCCTCGTAGTGTCAACATCTTTTTTTTTCCTTTTTTTTTGCCCTTCTTTCGTTGCGATATGGGGGAAATCTGTTTTAATGTGTTCTTTCCGCCCCACTACCTTCAGTTCCCCTTCCCTTCCCTTCTCTCTATTCTTAGGTCATCTTTTATATTCACCGCTTTTACCACTAGTTGCATTTGCAAAAAGAAAAAAAAGTGTTAGTTGATCATTTACACTTATCTCCCACATCTTCTTTCTCTTAATTTTTATTTTGTTGCTATTTCCTAAACAAGACAGTAACGTGAGAGCGCCGATAGCCCCATTGTCTTTCTTTTTCTTTTTCTCCATCGGTCGGTTATCGCCCCAATCTTACTCTAGATCCGCTTTTAAAGCAGCATATTGATGTAAAATTAAACTCTCAGTACATACGAAGCTTTTTTCCCACCTCAAAAAGCCGAGGTTGGAGGGACGGTAGCAACATTGGAAATGAAGGGTAAATATATGCATAGCACTGTGAGTTACACTCGGGATCATTTTACCACTGAATACGGGTACCCCATACGCGAGTTCCACCAAAATAATCCCCACGAGGAGCAAAGGCGTGTACAGGCGGTGGGGTTTGCCGTCCATCATTCACGTCCCTCCATGGTTTTTTTTGCGCGCGCACTTCAGGAATGTTCGATGGAGTTGCACATCGGCCCGTATGGTCAACTGACTCTCTCCGTTGGTGCCGAAGGTGAAGTAATAATTTTGCGCCCAAGGGCGGGTGATGTGCTGTGCAAACTAAGTGAGTTCCCTACGTACTATGAACTCTGTCGCGCCTTCTTCGCGGGAAGTGGTGCAGGGCCTTCTGCCCTTCACCCCAAAAAAGATTTTAAACGTAAACAGCAGCTTATAGATGGTCACGGGAGGTTACTGGTACTCTGCGCTTCTTTGTTGAGGCAGTTACTAAGTTCTGAAGCACGCTATCCTGTGGTAGATACCATGTCTGCTACAAGAAATCGGTTGCGTATAGTACGTATCCTCCGTGCCTTAACTAGTCCTGGGGAGTTACGAGACATTTCGGTGTCGCCCATCTCAGTGGATGGGGAAGTTAGCGCAATGGATTTTATTGAGAGAATAGTGACTGCGTCCTTACGGGACCTGCAGGTGCCCTCTCACAGGTGTAAGACGTCTGTGCCACGGAGCGTGCTAGCTGGATGCATTCATTTTACCTTGTCTACGGAAGTTGAAGGTGATGCATTGTTGGTGCTTGAGAAGCTTCTTTTGGACTTTCTCTGTACGCCTTTCCACCACGGAAGAAATGCAGTGCCTGCTCAAACGATATCCGCACGGGCGCGGCTGCTTCTGGAAGACCCAGCAACGTGCTTAGTTCCGTGCCTCGGTTCGGCACTTACGTACTCGCGGAGTTTTCCTTGTGGTTCCTTTTTCCTACCGACTGTCGCCCCCACCTTCAATGCTCATCAGGGTGCAGACACCCCTCACTTTGTACTGGATGGACGGGGGACAATTGGCAGCGGCAGCCGCAATTGTGACGGTTCATGCACTGACAGCGCTACGAGTGGTGGTCGATGTTATTTGGTCATGCTCCTCGTTATAGACCACGAAGGAGGCCTCTTAGACTTCTTACATGCAAGGCCACCACCACCACCACCACCACGAAGTAACGAAAGCGAGGTTGGTGAGGTGGAAATGGGGCGTCCAAAAGGCGGAGCGAGACAAATTGAGGGTGAATGGACGTCAGCAGACCAGCAGAAGGCTCAGTTGGAGGCGTCAAGAATGCTGTACGACTGGGCGTGGGCCAATGATGTGTCAGTCATCATAACTCCCTCCCATGCCCCACCCGTGATGAAGACGTTTGGCGTGCGCTATTATACAGAGCGCAATTCTCACAATGGTGTTGTGGGTGCCGCCCCAGTTTTCATGGTTGATGAAGTGGACACAACCGCCTTCGACGCCATGATCCGTCGTCTTCAGGTGTGCCGTCGGGATACTTTCAGCACTAGTGAAGACATGTGCGCGTGCCCCGATGTGGCTGTATTGCGTCGCGGGAGGTTAGTGCTCCCAGACCGCCTCGCTAACGTTATTATTCCCGCCCGTTTTGTGGCACACGGCGATCTTGAAACCTTACTTGCCCCTCATTTCCCCTTCACAGGGCCGAAGCGGGTGGACAGTTCCGCAAAGAGAGGACTGCTCTTGAAAATAGATGGGAATACCTCCAGTCCAACCCCCGCATGTCCCCACGACGCCGCTGTTGGAGAAGTTGGAACGATGTTACTCGTAAGTCCATCTTCACATTTGCAGCGATCCCACATCGCTTTGTTGTTGAAGTGCGCGGGTTGTGTGTTGTTGGCGGTGGACACGTCGGCTGCTGGCCGTGGTTGGGCTGCTGAATGTGGCCTTGGTTTTGTACGTGCTGGTGGTGCCCTTCAAATGTCGTTGGCGCGACAGATGAGGGCCATTGCCGAGTCTCTAAGGTCTAGCGCCGGAGGATGTCAATGCCAATCTGCGTCTATCCCATTAACGGGAGATGTGCCCGTTTTAGCCGCTGTGTTGGATGTGCTTAGCGAGGCGTTGTGTGAGCTACCACGGCGTGTGGTGGGTTACGTGACGGATCATCATTACCCGCTAAGGCGTGCCTGGCTGCAGTTCGAAAGCGATGAGTTGTGGCGAAGGAGCGAGAACCCACGACCCTCCATGAGGGCGGTTCACAACGCATCGGCGCTGCATGTTTACATTCGCGAGGACTTGGCATTTTACGATGACCATATAAATGTGACGAGTTACGACCGCGAGACGCAGCGTCGCTACTTCTGCAAAAGTGACACTGAGAGCAGCGAGAGCGACAATAGTGAGAGTGAGGGACCAACATCACGCGTTGCTAGTGGGTTTTGCGGGAGTGTGGATTGGAATGAGGGACCTGCCACTCTAAGTTTTGTGGAGCCCGTTGCGGTGACGGCAGGTATGTTGCGTGCAGCCCTAACATTTGTGCGTCTCGTTCTTTCAAGTGAGAACACTTTGGAGGCTAACGTATAGGAAAAACTGCTCCACCTTCTTTTTTTTTTGTTTTGGCAGAGGAATTTCGTTTTCTGTCTTCTATTCTTGTGGGCTGAAAGCACCACTTAGATTGCATTTCACGGCGTTTTATTTTTGTCTTTCCCTTCTTCCTTTCCGTGCGTTTTTGAGAATGTGTCGAGCTGCTCAATCTAACCTATATTCCTACCGTTGCCCGTGCTAATTTTCCTATTTCCCTTTCCCTCTGATTTGCAACTGCGATTAGGTAATAGGTTTAGGGTGAGTGGCTCCTCATTAGGTGGGAGCTGCACTTCAGTGGTTTCAGCCGGTAACCTTTACTTTTTTTAAAAAAAATTATTGAATTTCTCTCTTTCTTTCCTTCTCTGTCTTTGTCATCCTTACTCTTATCACCCCGTTGTTTCGGAAAGGCGCCGTTCAGGACCTTTTCCCTTTTGTATAGTCTTCGTTTAACCTGCTCTGTGCTATTGAGTGAGTCGGTTGCGTGTGACTGAAGAATTTGGCTCGTCGCATTTGCTCATTCGTTCATTTGCAGACTCTTTGGCTGTGCGTCTGCTATTGTTATTGTTATTAT
>NW_027124295.1:141-3903 GCF_001457755.1 Trypanosoma equiperdum | reverse complement strand
ATATATATATATATATATATATATATTTGTGCGTACCTCCTCCACGGGATTATTGTAGGAGCCTATCTTGGGAGAAAAACACCCGCGTGCTGCTGCAAAGGACGGACTCCAACATACAGTGAGGAAAGGTGGAAGAGGGAGAGGAAGAAAAGAAAGAAAGAAAAAAAAAATCAGTCACAGCACAAGAGAACTATAACTGTGTTATCCGTTCCATTTCCGCTGCTGCCATACACTAAGTTGTATTATAGTACTTAAACACACGCACGCAAGTGGACGTGCGTTTATATAAGCGCGTACACGGTCACAAACTGGATATCACAAAGGAGGCGACATTTGCAGGGAAAGGTAAAGGGAGACAGCACAAGGCACTTGCAGTTGATCAAGAGAGAGAGAGAGAAAAAAAAAACATTGAAACGGACGATACATCCAGTACATTAGAAAAAAAAAGAGAAAAGGAGAGGGGGAAAAAGGTGGAGGAGAGGTAGTGAGAAGAATACTTACGTGTGCAACTGAATTAAATCAAAGCGATCACTGGGAAGCGAAGGAGATCAGTTGTGTAACCCTCCGCACAGATTTTGGGAAAAGGGACGAATAAAGGGAGAAGAGGAAGCAAACCAAAGCATTCAAAAGAGGGAAAAGTTCGTACCCAAAGGAGGTGTCTTTAAAAAGAACAAAAACAAAAAGAAAGGGAGGAAAGGGAAGTGAGAGAGGAATACGAACGCAATGGATGCGTACGAAACACTTGGTATGCTTGGGGAGGGGACTTATGGTGTAGTTGTGAAGGCGCGGCACCGGGCGACATCACGCATCGTTGCTATTAAAAAGTACAAACAGGCTGAAGATGACGATCACGTCCGCAAAACGTCGCTTCGGGAGGTACGTGTGCTGAAGCAGTTACGCCACCCTAACGTCATAGCCCTGTTAGATGTATTTCGCCGCGATGGGAAGCTTTATCTTGTTTTTGAGTATGTTGAGAACACGATTCTGCAGCTGATTGAGGAAAAGAAGTATGGACTTTCACCCGATGAGGTACGGCGGTACACCTTTCAGTTATTGAACGGTGTGAGTTACTGCCATGCACACAATATCATTCACCGCGATGTAAAGCCAGAAAACATCCTAGTATCTAGGGACGGCGTTCTGAAGTTGTGCGACTTTGGTTTCGCCAGGCAGTTGTCGTGTCGGGGGAATTATACGGAATATGTTGCAACTCGCTGGTATCGTGCACCGGAGTTACTAGTTGGTGATGTATCATATGGCAAAGCGGTTGATGTTTGGGCTATTGGTTGCGTTTTTTCAGAGCTCTCCGACGGACAGCCGCTTTTCCCCGGAGACTCTGACTTGGATCAGCTCTCGCTTATCATGCGTGCTTGCGGGCCCGTCCCGCAGCAGATGGTTTCCACGTTTGAACACAATGCCTTGTATCGCCGTGTAACCTTCCCTAACGTTGATGTGGAAGAGACGCTGCAGCAGCGTTTCCCCACCGCAGCATCGCCATGGTTAGAATTTCTTACTTCGTGCCTCCGCATGGACCCAGTCGAGCGACCTTCGTGCACGGCGCTCATGAGTATGGCGTACTTTACGGAGAACAACTTCCGCGCTACGTACGAACTGGAGCTACGGGAGCTTTTCCAACATTGTCAGCCTCCATTAGTGGATGTAGCACCAACTAGTCCCGATCACAATTTTTCGAGAGAACAACAACACCAGCAGCAAACCTTAGGCAACGATCGCGTGGATGCTGAACTCACACTACCGAGGCTGGCCGCCCCGTCATTAGATGCGGAAACAACCGACAAGGTTGACTCTGCAGAAAGTAAGAACACCACGATGGGCGTTTCCAGTGAAGTGGTGGGAGGCGTTGGAGGAAGTGTTGTTGTGGATAGCAATAGTAACTCTTTCCACCAGCTTGGAGCGCTATGGAGTCATTATATAGGATCAACAGTAGGGGCAACTATGGCACTTAGTGGTGAGTTACCCAATATCGGACCTCGCCAGGCGCATCCGTACCCTTCTGGACTTCCACCCGGTGTTCAGGTTACAAAACCTGTTCCGAGAAGTGGTACCAATTCAGTGGGTGACAAAAATTACAATGGAGTGCAGGCGATGAAAGTTACGGGCTGCTTAAGGCTTAGTGCAAAGAATATTTCTCGGTCGCCCGATGTACAACGGGTCAAGGCATCTGCTGCCCAAAGTGGACCCAAGGTTAAGCAGGCCAAATCTGAAGTCAAGCCTGAGCAAAAGAGAGAGTGGAAGTCGTGCAGCGCGTTAGGTAAGTCAGTGAAGCCCAACTACCTGTTTCCTCTGCTTCCTAATGGTACAAATAATTCGGGTATCACTTCCTATGGGCCGAGTGGCGTAGCTGTCGGTGCCGGCCCTGCCCCACAAGATGCATGTAGTCCATTAGTTTCAAAAGGGTTACGACCACCCAGTTCAAATGGTATTCCAGGCGCAGGCCTGCATTCCAATGGAAGTACCACTTCCTTTTCAGCACACAAAGATGAAAAGATGGACCTCGGGTGTGGGGAGCAAAACAACAATGGCAGTGACCATAAACAAAGGAAGAAACATGTGAAACGCACACACGATAACGGTGAATTAGAAGGACCACCGCGGAAAGTGTCTGATAAGCCGAGTTCTCAGCACAGTGTAGCGGGTCACCGATATTCTTTTCGAGATGGTGCAACAAAACGATGAGGTGCGGCTAAGTGGAATGCAGGAGTAGAAGCGATGTTGACACCAGAAATCATCTCGGTTGTATAAGGAATTAATTTTTTTTTTCTTTAAAGGGAGAAGGGGAAAACAACGGTGAAAGTCCCCCCTCCCCCTTCCCCACACGAACAGAAACAAGCACAGCAAAAAAATAACAAAACAAAACAAGAGGATAGACGAAAAAAAAAGCAGAGGCACGAAATGTGGAATAGAATGAACATGGCAACCGCTAGGATATGGATTGGGTAGGGGGAGGTAATATGCATATATATATATATATTAAAAAAGAAAAAAGAAAACACCTGATGAAAGGAGTAAAGAGTGGGAAGAGAGGTGTAAATATGTAACTATCAGAGGATGGGGCGTGAATGAGAAGATGGAAGGGCAGCAGCGCTAAACTAATCAAAAGAAGAGGATGAAGGAATAAAGGAATTTGAGGAAGGAAGGCGATACATAAAGAATAGGGAGGCGAATGTGGAGGGCCCCGAGGGGCTGAAGTTCCAATACGTTCATTTTCACATGAAACTTCTTTTTCTTTCCTTAATATAATGTGCGTTCCATGCGGAGTGGGATGCTGAATTGTATGGTAATTTGGGTTCATTTGGTTCTTTATAAGTAAGTGTATATATATACATATGTATATACCCGCACTTGTCCCCACTGTTGTGCATTTATGTTTTTTTTTATTATTTGGATTGGTAATATTTTTCTTTTTTAGGGGGTTTACCCTGGTGCGTTCATGTTTTGTTTAAAAGGCACGCTTGTAAGCAATAACGTAATGAGTCAGCCAGCACACCAACCTGACCTACATGTGTAGGTGTACGTATGGGACTAAGAGCTGCTGCTGTGAACACATAAATGAGTATGCATATATTTACGCTGAGAGCGAGAGAGAAAGATGCAAATGCATATACAAGATGACGTGGCACGTTATGTTATGTTATGTCTTTTTTTTTCTTTTTCCGTTTTGTGTATATGCACGCATGTGTGCTTATGTGTACTTGCATGTATATATGAGTGCATGTGCTGTCATTATTACTATTACTATTA
>NW_027124295.1:0-130 GCF_001457755.1 Trypanosoma equiperdum | reverse complement strand
TATTATTATTATTATTATTTTCCTCTTTGGTTTGTTGTTCCGCTTGAAGCATGATGCATCGGACCTTCAAAAGTATGTGTGTGTGTGTATGTGTATGTGTATGTATTAGTGTTTGTGTTTGTGTTTGTGT
>NW_027124294.1:446-1799 GCF_001457755.1 Trypanosoma equiperdum | reverse complement strand
TTAAGGATTTGCAAATATCTATTGATACGCTTCAGTGTGTATATATGACACTAATTATGTTCCCTCGTTATATCGTTCCCTTTTTACTGGGTTTGATATTATGTGGTGATGTGACTGAAGGCAATATCCCACCGCATCGGTGTGACTTCGGCAAGTTGATGAAAAACATGAGTATGCGGGACCTTCCAGTGGTGGATGAGCCTCCGGTACCTAAAGGAGATCTGGTGCATGCGATTGTTACGAGTTCAACGGCAGGATGGCATCCTATTAGGTTTAAAGTTTTTGAATTTGACATAAACGACCGGAGAAAATATTGTGGAAGTGTGGGTGAAACTCGCTCTAACTTTAAAGGGATAAATTATCAGTGTACTGATAATTCTTTGCTCACACCACAAAAGAAATCTCTTCTGGCTGTTGTTATACCGGATGCATTGAAGATGCACACTGATCGCCTCATGGTACAACCTGTTCAAGGCCCAATAAAGGTTCCTGAAGTATACACATTTTGCAAAAACTTTAACATTCCTCAGGACCACCGCACTACAGGTGTCTCCGACGCTGATATGGTGTTATATGGTGCCGCTGGTCCAATGGGTTCACCTGCAGCATGGGCAGGTCCGTGTGCGAAGTTGAGGGATGGACGCCCTACTGTTGGTGTTTTCAATATTGGACCTGAAGTGCTGACTTCTCATGATAGTAGTATGCGTGTGACGGCACATGAAATTGCTCATGCTCTTGGATTTGGTTTTGATATCATGACGGGTCTGAAGCTTGTGCAACAGAAATCTGGCATCCGCGGTAAGGGCCCTGTATGGGTTGTAAAGTCACAAACTGTGGTAAAGAAGGCGCGACTATTTTATGGTTGTGATAGAATCACGGGTATGGAACTGGAGGATGAAGGTGGTGATGGTACGAAAAACACGCATTGGGAGCGTAGGATCGCAATGGAAGAGATGATGACGGGTATGAAAAGCAGCGATGGAGGCCGTTATAGTGTGCTAACTATGGCATTATTTGAGGATATGGGTTTTTACAAAGCCAAATGGGGAACTGAAGAAGATATGCATTTTGGTAAGGGACGAGGCTGCGAGTTTCTGGAAAAGAGGTGTGTAGAGAATGGAAGGAGCAACTTTCCTGATGTGTTTTGTACTTCTGAAACAAAGAAGGGTGAGAATATTTGTACATCTGACCGTACTGGGCTGGGGTCATGTGCAATTTACTCGTACTCGTCTTCACTGCCAGTACAATACCAGTACTTTTCTCAGAGCAACAGGGGTGGTCCCAATGAACTGCTTGATTACTGCCCTTACATACGTGTCTTCTCCAATACCGGCTGCAGTAATGGGGAACCAA
>NW_027124294.1:0-436 GCF_001457755.1 Trypanosoma equiperdum | reverse complement strand
GGAAGTCGTATTGGACCTAACTCGCGGTGTGTGAAAGCTACAAATCTCCAGTTAAAAAAATTTAAATTTGGTATCGGTGATGTTTGTGTTGAGGTGAATTGTGAGCCAGATACTCTTCAGGTGCGTTTCGTTGATGATAACCAATGGCATAATTGCCCTGAGGGAAGAAACGTGACATCTAATGTGACATTCTCCAGCGGTTATATTTTGTGTCCTAAAAAGTCTGAGTTTTGTGCCTCGAAGGTATTGAAGCAGGTTGCTTCCCCGGAACCTTCACCAGTGCCTCGACAAGGGACGGGTACCTCATGGTCAGCATATTCAAGTTATTTAATGTGGAATATGCTACTCTTCGTTTCTTGCTTTTCCCTATTATAATATGATGCATAAGCGGCACTCTTACTGCAATTACTTTATGATGCCTTTCATAACTGAATTT
>NW_027124291.1:2195-4611 GCF_001457755.1 Trypanosoma equiperdum | reverse complement strand
GCAACAAGAAACGAAAATACGGAGTAAAGAGACATAATAGGTGAAAACACAGAACAGGTCAGATGAAAGTAATGTATCGAAAGAGAAACGAATTATATTTCCACGTATTCGGAACAATAATTTGTTTATACTACTGTAGATATGACAACAATTTTAGTTTTTTATCTAATGATGTATTCTAATGTGAAATAATGAAGCCGGATGCTGTGATTAATAGATTGTCTACGGGGTTTAACTTTTTTGAAGAATAAGGAGGATAGATAGGGGACTTTTGCTTGTGCGTTGTGCATTATGGTCGTAATATTGCAAATTGTAATGGTTTAGGCATCTAAACAACGGCAGCATTCTAACTAGTATAAGCCGCTACTACGCAGCCAACTCTCCAAGACCAAATTCCCTCGTTCTCACAACAGCTTAGAGTAGAAACTTTACTAAAGGATGGAATGCATTCTGAGAGCCACAGTTGCAATAGTGTCGCTACAAATTACTTTACAACAAGCTGCAGCAACAGCAGGGGACGGCGCTAACGCTGCTAAATTCCGAGTGCTGTGTGTGTTGACTAATTTGGCACAAGCAAACCTAAAACAGGAACTCCCACAAATAACAGTAAACAAGGTCGCAATCGAGACGATAGAGGATATCTACTTAACAATGGCGGACGAATTTTGAACCAAAAAGTTTCCAACTGCCCCATCAACGGAAATCAAAACCTCACAACCGAAAGGCTGTCCAGAAGGCGAAACACAACAAACATGTGTAGAAAACTACAACAGATGGGCAGCAGCGGCAATTGGACTGGCTAGCAAACCAGAAGACAGGAAGCGGAAATCACTGCCACAGACGATGAAGACAGCACAAAGCGTAAAGCGAGCAGCGATACAAGTCCTGGGGCTGCTGAATGCAAGCAACAGGCTTTTCAACAGCTACGTCGAGACGCTGCAACTCATACTAGATCCGGAAAAAACAAAAATAAAAACGCACCTGGTTTCAACACTGTACGGTGCAGGAGCTTCAGCACTGGACGGAAGCGACCAACAGACGTCGCCCAAGGCAGCTAACAGAAATTCGGCGTGCAGCGGCAAAAACGCCGGGACATCACTAATACACGACTTGATATGTATATGTGCAGTGGATTCCACGGCAAACACAGCACAAACATGCGGCTTCGACACCCCAGGATCAAAAAGCGGCCTCTGGTCAGCTATAACAGGCAACGTCGAAAATGCGTATGGAATGTCATTCGGCCAGCGTGTGAAAAAATTCAAAATAGTAAGCTAATAGAAGCAACAATCCACCAAGCTCTCGCAGCCTTCGACGGCATTCTCAAAATAGACAAAACTCTGGACGGCTGCAACAAGGCCATGGCTTACTTAGGCCACCACAACACCGGTGACTGCGGCAGCGCCAACATCGAAAGATGCATCGACTACAGCGCGGTGTTCAACATAAAAGGTGACGGCAGCGGGAAACTGCACTGGTATAAACAGATGGTCCAAGCTGAAGAGAGCACTAAAGCATGGGAAGACGCCCGCAGGTCAGCAGAAACTATCAATCAGCGGCTTGAAATAAACGCTCAGATCGCAGAGCAGTTGTATGCGGCAGCCTTGATACCAGAACAACCAGCGGTCAAGCAGCCACTCGCGCAAAAGTCACCCACTCAAACCAAATACAAACAAAAAAACACAACAGCTGAGGAACGCCCAAGCGAGCACTGCGACTATGATGACAGCAAAAAGGAATGCAGATCTAAAACAGGAACAGAAAATACAGCAGCAGGAACTGAAGAGAAACCAAAAGATGGGAAAGGAACATAGAAATGCAAAGGTAAAAAAAAGAGGTCTACAAATCTCCGAATTACAAATGAAAAGGAAAAAATGCAAGAATTCCAGTATTTCTTTTAAAAAAATGTTCTGATTGTTGCTGCTTTTACAGGATTTGTAGGATTTCAAGGATTCTTGCTCAATTCCATAAATTTTTATGAAAGTTTCTACTTCTAAAGAATTTGATATTTTTAACGCCGTTTGAATAATCTTTGCAAATTTCTAAGCCTTTTTAACTTTTTTATGAAAGTCACCTACGGTTTCCAAGTAGGGTAAGAGGGTAGGAAAATGAATAATATTCTAATTTGGTTAGTTTTGTTTATTTTATGGATATTAGTTGGGACATTTTTAGTGTTTTTATTGTAATAATAATGATAATGATAGAAGAGTGTTGTGGGCGTGTGTATATACGAATATTATAATAATAATAATAGTAGCAGTGAGTACTTGAAATGTAAATATAAAAGCAAAAATAATGTCAATTGTGCATTGGAAGGATGTTAATAAGTGGGGCAGTAAAACTAATAGAGATAGAACATGAAATGTTTCAGACACAACGACTACGGCTATAATTTTACACCAATAAAAGACGGTGG
>NW_027124291.1:1499-2106 GCF_001457755.1 Trypanosoma equiperdum | reverse complement strand
CAGCTCTATGAAATAGGAAGAATTAGCAGCGACACTCATCCAATTCCGTATTGGTATACTAGACAGAAATTAAGTGTTTTTAAAAAACGAGTAATTCATATAAAAGTGGTCGGTGACAGAGAGATAATAGTACAAAGTAATAGAAAAAAGAGCGATAAGAAAATTTCTGAACCAAATGTGCCGACTTGTAGACGACATATCTCTAAAGCAAAGCCATTTTATCACAATAAGAAGGCTAAAGTCAATGGTATACGGCAGAAACAGCGGCTCTACCTGGTTTTTTCTAGTCGTAATACAGCAAGTAAATTAACATGTGATAGACACAACTGAGAGCTGTGTATTTTTAGTATTTTAGATATATGATTGTAACGGCTAGACTTAAAATAAAAATGACTATGATGAGGGGCGTTTTTTTAAAAAACTGCAACAACGTGATGTGTAAAAAAACTATTAAACGCGGGATCATAATTCACTACAAACATTTTAAGGCTTTCAAAGCAGACCCTCCAACCACGGTCCATGCGTTAATCACTTTATAGAGCAGATAAAAATCTAAAAAAACGTGAAAGTAGACTATAGAAGCCACATGAAGAAACTTGATCCAGTC
>NW_027124291.1:0-1418 GCF_001457755.1 Trypanosoma equiperdum | reverse complement strand
ACCTCTATTAAACAAAGCTTCCGAACTCGAAGGCCAGCAACGAAACTACAAACTAGCTGCAGCGGCGGCCACGTCAGCACAAGAGGCATGCTTGCTACTCGGACTTCAATCTTTGGCAGCAGCGACGCGCAACGAAATTTTAAGTGAACTAAACAAGGCGAAACCGATCATCGACAACGCCAACGGGGCAATAAACAAACAAAAGCAAATCGTACTGAAAGCGCACACCCTTGCCGGACTGACCATAACACTAGGCACAGCAAGCGGCGTCGAACAACGGGGCGGCAGCGGACACAATATAGACATAGACATCAAAAACGCAATAAATACCAAGCAACCGTGCGATATGGCGGCATATAATGCAAACGGCAAGATCTCGGAACACGCACCAAATTTACAAAAGCTGCACACACTAAAAATAGAAACGGAAGAAAAGCTAACAGCTGGCCTGCCACACGATAAAGTCTATCTGAAGGCGAACAGCGGCTGCAACTACAACAGCGCGGGCAAAACAAAATTTATAACAGCAGTTGCCGGTTGCGCATTCAACACGGGCGCTGCCGCAATCAGCATAACTAGCAAAGCCAAGCGATATGCCGACGCCGTCGAAACCGTGCAGCTTTACACCGGTGACGACCCCAAAAACGATTGCTTAGAGGAAAACAAAGGCGCTGACGCGGCATCAAAGCCGAAGCAACATTTCGCTAACGCCATATGTCAAGCCATGAAACTTTCAGCCCCAAGCATAGACATGCCAAACCTGGAAGGCCCCACGCTAAGCACACATCCAATGATCCAGCGCACGGTCGGCAACTGTCTCAAAGAGTTTTCGGGTCTAAAAGACAAAACCAAGTCACCAGAGAATGCAGCCCTGGTAAATTTTCTCAAGGAAGCATACGGCGCAGACAACCAAGCTTTCAAATCTAAATTCAGATCCTTAGTCGACAATAAAACAGTTCCAACGTTCCGGAACGTCCAAGAAACTCAGACAACCATCCCTACCGTGAACGGTGAAGCGGAAGAGCAAGAAGTTCTCGCAACATTGGAAGCGGAACGAAGGGCACGAGAAGACGCATTAGCAAACAAAATAACACAACAAGGAGCAGACAGCATGGCCAAAAAGGAAAAGGACTGCCAGATTAAAAAAAAACGAAAATAAATGCAACAAAAAGGATGGTTGTGAATACAAAGATGGGGAGTGCAAAATTAAAGAGGGGGTAAAATCAGAAAATGATGACAAAACCACAAACACCACAGGAAGCAATTCTATTGTCATTCATAAGGCCCCTCTTTGGCTTGCATTTTTGCTTCTATAAAACTTTTAGGATTTTTTCTCAAACTTATGAAATAAGATATTTTTAGAGAATTTGATAAACTTTCCTCAAATTTGATATATATCAACAATTTTCAATAAAAAA
>NW_027123288.1:1162-1856 GCF_001457755.1 Trypanosoma equiperdum | reverse complement strand
ATTTGTTTTGAGGAGAGGCATGATTGGGTTTGCTTATGAGGAGAGTTTCTTTATTCCATATAATGTTGAAATTGGAAAGGATCCATTTATTTACTCGCAACGACAACCAGGTGCATACAAAAAGAAAGCAAAACTGATTGTGAAACATTATAATTGGTACAAAGAGTTTGAAATCAGGAAAATTTAGTAGGAAAGACTCGGGAACAATTCAAAACTATATAATCAGTGGGAGAAAATGGAATTTATATTATGAAAGAATTTGTGGGGACGCGTTCAAAGAGGGGTATTTGTTTTAAGGTAAAAAGATTTAACGCCAAATTTCTACTCTGACTTAAGGTTTGGACAAAGAAAATCGGTTGACAACCAGCAAAAACACAAAAAAACTGCCAATAATAGGTTGTGGACACCGCAGATGAAAAAAATGCTCTATTCAATGAGTTGTTGACCTAACTCTAGGCACCATCACAGGTTTGAAAGCAGAAGATCACCAAAACCAAGCATGCAAGCGGCAGCACTGCTTTTATTAGTTTTGCGCGCAATAACCAGCATCGAAGCAGCAGAAGATGACGTCAATCCAGATGACAACAAGGAAGACTTTGCAGTCTTGTGCGAACTAGCCGCGCTGGCCAACCTCCAGACCACGGTGCCCTCGATAGACACGTCAGGGCTCGCAGCCTACGACAACTTGCAGCAC
>NW_027123288.1:906-1152 GCF_001457755.1 Trypanosoma equiperdum | reverse complement strand
AACCTAAGCCTAAGCAGCAAAGAATGGAAAAAACTGTTCAGCAAAGCGGCTGACTCAAACGCACCTCCCAAACAGCCACCGGACGGCTTTAAGAATGACCCCACGTGGCAGAAACAATGGCCTATATGGGTAGTAGCAGCGGCAGCATTAGAGGGCGAAGGCAAAGAGGCAGCTGTCCTAGCGAAGGCGGGGCTAGCAAATGCTCCAGAGGCACTCAGAGCAATGGCCTGACAGGCGCTAATACCG
>NW_027123288.1:451-896 GCF_001457755.1 Trypanosoma equiperdum | reverse complement strand
CGGTAACGTGGGAGACTCAACCCAAAACTCCTTCAAAGCCGGCGGCAGCGGCTCGAAGGTCACCACGGTGGCGGCGACAATGTCTTTGCCACAAGAAAAGCAGCGGCGGTGATGGAGCAAACGCCCGCTGGCGGCTCATAAATCACCAGAACGACGCTGGTGCAAACCTAGCGGACGCAGCACGGGGCTTCGGCGACATAATGGCAGCGTGCATAGCACAGCCGCCGCGACCATTGACCGCTGCCTATCTAGACAACGCCGTAGCCAATATCATCTCGAGGTTAAGGTTCAAAAGCCCCAACGCCTACCTAGAAAAATTCAAAAGCACAGGCTGTACAGGCAGCAACAGTCAAGGCTTATGTGTCGAATACACTGCTCTAACGGTGGCGAAGCTGCAAAAATTCTACGACATCCCGTGGGTAAAGGAAGTCTCAAACGTGGCACG
>NW_027123288.1:0-441 GCF_001457755.1 Trypanosoma equiperdum | reverse complement strand
ATAAGCCAGGATCAAACTGCAATAAGAACCTTTAAAAAAACGAATGTAAAGACAGTGATGGCTGCAAATTGAACAGCACTGAGAAGACCGAAGGGGATTTCTGCAAACCTAAAGAGGAAGAAGGACAGAAAAACACAACAGCGACAGGAGAGCAAGCAGGGGGAGCAGCCATATCTGGGTGTTCAAGACATGGAACTGATAAAGCAAAATGTGACGCTGACAAAACAGGCGATAAGCAAAATTGTGCATTTAGAAAAGGTAAAGATAATGAGCATGATCTAGAAAAAGAAATATGCCGCTCTTCCAGTTTTCTTATAACTAGGAAAATTTCTCTCATAGCTACTGCTTCTGTTAATTTCGTAGCATTTTAAAATTTCTAAAATTTTTAGGATTATTGCTCAATTTTATAAAATTTGCTATTTTAAGAGAATTTTCTAATTT
>NW_027123927.1:13047-27868 GCF_001457755.1 Trypanosoma equiperdum | reverse complement strand
TGAACGGAATGAACTTCAACAGAGGTTGGATGTTTTTGAGAGGGAGTGCGCTGTTTTGAATATTCGCTTAAGTTATTTAAGGAGGAAACTGTTGTGTGGCTTCGTTGTTGGCGAAGAACCTTATAAGTTAACGCGAAAGATAATTAATATTGGAAAATAGTGTTTGGTTTTTATGTTTTTAAAGATGTACTTTTTAAATTGTGCTTCCGTTTGGTTTTTAATATTTTTGTAATTTTTTTTTTTTAAAAGCTGCTTCTCTTATTTTTTTTGTTGTTGTTTACTGTTTTATTATTATTTCTTTTTTCTTTATTTCTTTTTTTTTTGGTGGGAGAGGGTCAGATATCCTTTTTTTTACTTCTGTAGTTCGATGGATTTATCGGAGAAGCGACGGCAACTGGAGGAGATTCGTGAGGCGCGGAAGGCAAAGGAACGGAGTGTCCTTCAACAGCGTCAAAATGTGGTTCCTCCCAAACGGGAGAGCATTACCGGCAGTGAAGGTTTGGTAGTTGGTGGTTCAATATCCGGCAGTACAGGATGTGCGCGTACTCGATGTTCTGTTAGTGTTTCTAAGTGTCCGGGTGATGGCGATCGTGCCGTTGATACAAAAGAGTGTAAGCCCGCTTGTGGGAATTTGTCGTCCGCATCATTGTCTGCTTGTAGCATTTCTAGGAGCGTGACGGAAGATGGTGTTGGCTGCAGCGCAGCGAGAAGGCAAAAAACTCTGACTACGAGCGCACCTTCTGTCAGCGCGAAAACTTTGTGCAGTGCTTCTCACAGCAGCGTTAAGAGTGTTGAAAATACTGGTTCGGATCCTGCTAAGGGTGGATGCGGAGTCGCGAAAGCTTCTGTGACCTCTGTTGATAGAGATATAGTTGGTAGTGTTTTCACTTCTTTCGGAGGAAGTAAATCGCCATGTATCGGTTCTGCGGGTGCTGCATTTATGTCTCTAGAGCACTCAATATCTTTAGGATCGGTTTGTGGCAGCGGGAGTCGCTGTGTACTGGATGTGAGAGTGCTTAACTGTCCATCTTCGGAGGATGGTGATGCGTGCTCTAAGGGCTTGTTGTTTGTTGCGGCGTCGCTGTCAGAAGCATGCAACGTCGAAAATTTATCCGACATGATGATGCAAGGAGCAACGGGAGGTTCGACCTTTAGAGGCTTTGATTCTGTGGGACTCGTTCTACTCATATGTATACAGCAGGGTACAGACGGTGGTGGTCCGGTAGTTGTACCGCTCTGTTTTAGTAGTGAGGTTCGTACTCTGACGTACACGAAACGGTGTCCCCACCTTTTGTTCGGTGGAGCTGCCAATGGTTGCATTGTTGCGTGGCGCATTGACCAAGCACTACAACAATGTGGACGTGCTGCCTCGCCACCGGTTCTTACCACGTTTGGGAAATCATCTTCACTGTCGTATGGATGTTTGCCCTCTTCTTCGGCTCTTTCTGCGTCCGCCCCCGTCTATCCCTGTGTGCAGTCGTTTCCGTCGCCTCACTCCCATCAAACACAGGTTCTTGCGATGGCAGTGCATGGAGATCTTGGCTCTCACCACCTCTTTTCCATCAGCGAACATGGTCAAGTGTGTATGTGGGAGCCTTCAAAGCTATGCTTACCCTCTTCAACCCGTGAGAGTTTAGTGCAGGGAATGGCACCTGGGTGTGTTGGATCTTGTGCGGCTTTCGTCAGTACCACGGCGGATGCAATGAACAAAGTATTCTTTGGGTGCCTCAACGGTCATATCTTAGAGGGGGGAGCAAAGGGACCAGGGGTTGTGGATATGCAACCCATATCTGGTTCCACTGTTGGTGTTGATAAATCAACCCACGAAAACCCCTCATGTCGCGTACGGCATCCCAAAGAAAAGTGTTATGACACCCCTGCTCATTGCGCTGCCGTTGTCGCGGTCGCACCCCACCCGTTTCACGGTGACCCTCATGTAAGCGCTACTCTACTTAGTGCAGCCGCCGACGGGAGCTGCTATCTTTGGCTAGGTTCACGCTGTGCTGCCATCGAGGGACTCACGTCTCAGGTTAACTGCCTCCAATGGTCGCCCACCCATTCGGCGGTGTTTGCAGCTGGAGAAAGTAGCGGCCGCGTTGCTATCTGGGATCTGGGCAGAAGCAACTTTCCTGTTGCTAGCGTATACCCTCAGACAGGGGCAAGACTGGGGTCTGGTGGTTCTTTTTCGTCTAAGCCCTCTACAACCACTTCTGCGAGGAAATCTGGGACGTTTGTACGAAATTATGCACCAATCTCGTCCTTGTCCTTCTCCGAGGATGGATCACGTGTGGTGTGTGGCTCCTCTGACGGGGAGGTGCATGTGTTTCACTTGCAGGGTGATCTGGTAAAGGAACAACGTGCGCAGTCGCGTGAGAGGGCAACTGAAGGGGGAGGCAACTCCTATGCCAGCACTGCGGTAGACTGTGCAGAGGAGTTGCCTCCGGCCTCGGTATAGATCGGTGATCGCTTGCCATCTGCAGTAGAGAACTGTTGAAGGAAATGTCACGATTCGTGATGAGTCATGTTGACTGTGTTGTATTTATTCGCCCATTTGGTTCCTACTGCATTAAGAGTGTCAGTTTTTTTTTTTGTGTGTGTGGGAGGGGGCCTTCCTCCTCTTCTTACATCTTCATTGTGGCGTCTGTTACTGGTGTATTTCGTGTATGGATGTGATGTCTTGATCACCACCTGAGTTTTTTTTTTAAACCAAAAGATACGGAACTGTTGAAATCAATATCAGTAAATGTAAAGTGCCAAAGAGTTTACAGTGACGACGTCAGATCTATGAGAGGGGGTGATGGTTTTCCCCTCTCGCCGCCATATCCAAGATGACTAGTGTAGACCGTATACATTCCATCATTTAAAATTTCACGCTGCTTCTGCATATGCATACCGTTGAAAGGGGTTCAGAGCGAAGATTGTTTTCTGGTAAAGAGTGCTAAGCGATAATTTTTTTAATTTTTCCAACTTTTGTTATTCTCACATCCCTTGCACGCCTGATTGTGTGCATAGAGTGAACTGTCAGAGAAACGTTTACGTAGCCATTGGTAGGGGAAAACTAGAATTCAATGTTCCGACTCGCGGGCTCGCGACTCGCCGTGTCGATCACCGCAACACTTCTCGAGAAGAAGAGGGGAAATGCAGCTGAGCCTATCCCAACGAACATAGCAGCATCTGCATCGATGGAAGTTGCTCCACGGCGTGTAGGGACCGTCACGTCATTCATGCACCGCCGTGGTTACGGGTTCATCACTGCATTACAACTTTCCTCCAGTGACTCACCAGGCACGCAGTGCCTCGCCTCAGCGGAACTAGAGGCAGCAGTGAGGGAGAATGCGGAAAACTTTTTCTTCCCACGCTCCTCACTGGATGGCGGATTTTACGTAAGTCAAGGCCAAACCGTAACTTTCGACGTGCTACCTAGCCCTCAAGTTAATGAACAGGTTGAGAAAGAGCACAGGGAAGCGACGGAGGACATAGAGGCCAGTGGAGATCCTCCTAAGTCACTACCAGTTGCCCGCCATATTCGACTGTGTGACTTGGATACCGGAAAGGAACGTCCGGTCACCCCGGTGATGTTGCACGGTTGCGTGCAGAGTTGGGACACAATCACCGGATCGGGTTGCATTGCTGAACTTGACCTTGCTGGAAACCTCCATGATGATGCTCCGTGCTTCAATTTTAGCCTTGAGGACCTGGACGTTGTCAACATCAGCGACTTGCATCAAGGTTGTTTTGTGCGGTTCTGTATCGAGCGTGGTGATCGCAATGCCGCACGGCGTGTTATTATCGACCGTTCAACTGGGAAAAGGCACGCCCCGCTGCAGCAATGGCGTTCGTCCCAAGGTGCATCGAGGGCCTTGGGGTTTGCTGCAGATTCTAAGCCAGCAGCTGCACGTTATTACGGTACAGTGCGGGAATTAGTAGACGGACGCTTTGGTTTCATTGTGTTGGAGGAAACTGGTGAATCCATATTTTTCCATATGAGCAACGTGGATCAAGACGATCAAAATGCTAGCATCAAGGTTGGGGACACAGTCTCATTTATTTTGCGTGGCGTATCGCAAGGAAAACACGCGGGCAAGCGCACCTGCTTAAAAATAAGGAGGTGCTCCCCACAACCGTCTTTGGCGTCACGGAACCACAACTCTGGGAAAGGTACAAACCATCTTTCTGATGACGACGACGACGATGAATTCAATCTACTTGAGTGAGGTCGTGGTAATACGTAGAAACCACAGGGAAGTATTTCAGAAGGGAGGCAGTGGGGCTTGCGGAAGAGGGAAAGGAAAAACGTTCTGGGAGGGCATCTGTGGTGGTTTGTAGCGTTAGAGACGAAGCGTTTTAGTGTGGTCGACGTCGACACCGAGTCCATTCCGTTTCGTTTACCGATTCAGTTGGTAAAAGGGGGGAGGGAAACCCTTTTCCTCCTCTCCTCTCTTTTGTTCTTTGCGGCTGATGGCGTGAACCTTCTCTTCTTTGCAATTACTGAAGTATGCACCGCTCATTTACTTTCGTCAATTTCGCCACCACAACTGCCGCTACATTCTTCTTAATTACAATAAATTTGAAAGGAGAAAAAGAATGCTAACGCTGATAACACTGCGTTGCAAAAACAACCATACATACCGGCGTGAGTTGGAGCGGGGGGGGTGGGGTGGAGGTCCGTTGCGTTTACCACCAGCGTAAGCAACACCAATAGTAAATATTGGGGCTTACTTTTGACATTGCTGCATGGTGCTGTTGACGAGGCTATCAGTGTTGTTATCGTCATTGTTTCTGTCCTCTTTGATATGAAGTAGAAATAGCAAAAGAAGAATAGCTATATCAGATGAAGGCGACTGAAGAAGAAGCAAAAAATGGAATGTTTTACGGCACCGCCGCTCTCGGGGGAAGCGGCACACAATACTCCGAAAGGGCACAGCGTATACGGCGGCAGGAGATGTTCTTCAGGCACCTACGGCGGCTTGTTGTCCCCGCTTTTGCGGGTTATGGTCTTTATGTGACACGTCCGCACGAGGGGCACTTCATCCGTTACCTGGTGGACCGCAGTCGTCACGAGGCTTTTTTCAATGAAATTCATTCCGTGGTTGCTGCAGATGACGGAGACAAACCAGTGGTGGCGAATGCCGCAGCAGGGGATGGTAGTGTTGCATCGGTGTGGGTCCGTTGGCTTCCACTAAACTCTGGCGCGAGTGGAAGGAATGGTGCTTCCGATGCTAATGAAGAGGACGCAATCAGAATAGCAAACAGGAGAAAACTTTTTTCTTCTACAGGAGCCTCAGCCTCAAGGGGTGCCGAGGGGACCTCGCCGTGTGGATGGAAGAGCCTGCCACAAAGACACGAGTTGAGTGAGAAACTCTGGGAGTTAAGAAACAACACCAAGCGCCACGATGCTAGTGTTACCTCGGACACGTCTGGAAGTGGTGAGAAACTGCTTCCAGTTCGACTAGAATTTGATGACTGGCTTTTCTTCGCAACCGGCGCCCTGATTTTCACTGACCCACTGGGCGCAGTTGTGCGGCGGCACCGCTTCTTTGGGATATGCGGTTCCCTGTGGTGGGAGTTGTAGTTTTTTTCTAATTCCCCGCGCCTCGCCGGTTTTGTGTTTGTCATGATCTTTTTCATGATTCCACTATCTTCACCATATCGTTAATAATTTAGCGTCACAGTTTGGCTTTATCTCTTTGTGTTTCTACGGGAAATGCTAGGATTGGAAGATGGCGCGTGTGTGTGTGTGTGGGGGGGTTCTTCTCCCTGTCAATGAACGTGACTGTCATTTGCGCCTTTTTTGTGATTCCGTATGAACGTACCATATATAATGTTTGTTGGCTTCTTTTTGGTTACCTCTTCTGCTGTCTCTTCTATAAATGAGAAAACCTGCACGGTGCTTCGGTCGGCAACAAGGTAAGAGGGGGATTAGAGAGGCACACGCCAGCGACGGCTGAAGGCCATAGTACGCTAAGCGCATAATTTAGTTGCCAATACGAAAGTCATGGATCATATTGATCTTGCTGAAGAGCGGGAGATGGGTAATGGTGATCCCATCATGGTTTTAAATGTTTCCGTTCCTTATAGTGCCAATAGTTCCGACAGAAAAAGTAACGTCAGCTCACCGCTTCTTAGCAAGTGCGCTAGCAAACAGACGTCAGGTGTCATGTGGCTTACAAAGCCTACTTTGGACCCCTCGTGCATTCGTTTATGCCCTCTTCGACGGTGGGTGCCGGACACACAAGTTTCAACTTGTATGGCTCACGGATGTAATGTTGCTTTTTCAATGTTTAACCGAAGGCATCACTGCCGCGTTTGTGGTCGCGTCTTTTGCTCCGCATGCTGTTCAGAAACTGTTAATGCGTTAGTTCAGTCAGCTCTGGAGGTTCAGTCGAACCCCATTGAGGCTTGTGGCGGCGTAGACAAGACGTCGTTACCCAGTGGTAGAGTCTCTGGAACTGACATTGCTAACGGTGAAGACAACATTTCGCAGCAGCAGCAGCAAGGACAGGTCCAGTTTATGAACCCCACAACGGTGGCGGCGTACCGCGTTTGCTTTGCCTGCCACTATGAAGTACAGCTTGTTGTGTCCCGCCGTGATCGTAACGGTGAGGTGCGGCGAAAGTGTCGTGGTGAGCTGAAGATGCTGCAGTGGTCGCTGCTAGTTAGAGTTTTGTCATACTTGACAATGGAGGAGCTTCTAGGTGTGTCTTTAGTCTCGTCTGACTTTTATTTTATGTCGAGAGACAACGTCATATGGTATCGGTACAACATGACGCGATGCTTGCGCGAGGAGGAACTGCAACGCATGCTCTCAACAACTTTGGGGAGCCGGAACTCTACGCGACGACAGCGTCTCCCACAGAAGCAGCTGGGAGAGCTCACGTTTGGCACGGATTTTGACAGCATTACATCCGCAGGTGCTGCCAAACCGACAATTTCACTTAACGCGCGTTACAATTTTACTCAATTTCTTGATTTTACTCGGAGACGAGAGGCGACACGGTGTAAGGGACTGTCATGCTTCTCCGTGGGGATGCGCGATCTACTGTCAAGCCCAATAAAGATAGCTCTTATTGGCCCATGTGGTGTAGGGAAAACGTCATTAATGCGGGAGTGGGGTCGACAGCGGCGGCCGGGCGACAATAGTGCGAGGTTTGCGGTGACGCCACCAACCGTGACTTTTAACCAGTTTGACAAAACCGTCTTTCTCACTGGTGGCTTGACGGCCCGCGCGCAGTTGCGAGTGTTTGACATCTCCGGCCACCCACGGTTCAGAGAGTTAACCCGCTTTGTTTGTGCTAGTTGTCATGCTGTGGTAATCTGTTATGACCCACAACGTAAATCATCACTCATGGAGGCAAAAGCCATCATAGCTGATGTGGAGACGAAACTCGGAGTTCAGCCTGTTATTGTGTGTGGTTTGATCCCACCAGCCGATGCTGGGAGGGGGGGGTCTGCGGTTGAAGTGTCAGCAGAAGAAGCTACTGAGATCTCTAGCAGGGAGCGTGGATCACTGCTGTGCGCATGGCATGAGGGTAAGATACTGTTTGAGCACGTGGTGCAGTGCCTGCTCGACTGCATTGCACTTGGGACGTCTGCCATATCATTCACCGCCCCCGTCAGCCCATTGGGTGTTCCTGTGGACAGCGAGGAGTTCTCCGTCAACCGCTCAACAGCGCAGGAGCTATTGCGAATTACGATGTGCCCATCGGCTATTGACGTGCTATTGGACTAATACATGGTTGGAATGAGGTAATTTGTTGTGTGGCAAGTGTACCGTTTTACTATTTTGCCAGCTGGGTTTGTGTTTGTGTTTATGTTTTTTTTTTTATTTTGGGAGGGGGGAGGTAAATTGCAAAATCTGTTTCAGTGTAGGTGACACTACGAAAGAATATGTGTAATTTAGGAGGGAGAGGGTGCGCGGGAATATTGTGAAGAACTCTTTCTTAAGTGGGTAGTATCTGGTTTTGCGCTGTCATCGCCTTCACGGCAGTGTCTCCACCCTTTTATCTCTCTTTTGCCGGAGGATCAGCTCGTGCGAAAAAATGTCCGTCGTTCGGATTGTTTCGTTTGCATGCTCTCTCCCTCTCTTTACCACGTTCTGTGTGGTTTCTGTGTTGGAACACGGTGTTGCTATTGGTGTTTGCTCGCGTAACTGCTTC
The DNA here is from genome assembly GCF_001457755.1 of Trypanosoma equiperdum. Lineage (NCBI taxonomy): Eukaryota > Euglenozoa > Kinetoplastea > Trypanosomatida > Trypanosomatidae > Trypanosoma > Trypanosoma equiperdum. The sequence goes on along the minus strand of NW_027123927.1, from coordinate 19,712 downwards.
ATCCTTCATTATTTCACGTTTGCCTCTGTTTCGCTTGTACAACTTGGGTGACATCACCATTTACCTCTCTGCACTCACCGATTCCACTTATACGTGCGTATGCATTCATTGCTTCACCATTTTTTTTCAAATGTGTGTAGCTACATCAGCGGGCTCATACCATTGTGAACGTCCCGTGCGGGCAGGAAGCGGGAGGTTGAAGTCTTACGGTTCTCGACAGTAAACTTGGTTGGGTTTGTAAAAGCTACATACCGGGAATTAGCAGGGTTTGAATATTTTTGTCAGTGTGCTGGTGTTCAGTCACTACAGTTGAATTGCAAAACTGTGCGTTGTGATTCGTTGATCATGTCACGAACAGACAAGTCGTTCCTTGCAAAAAAGATTATTTCCAGCGACGGGCCGTCTCCAGCTGAGGAGGATCACAACGTACCGCTTGTGGAGTGGTGCGCAGCGGGAATTGAACCTGAGGAAGAGGCAAACCGTCGACGCTCCGTTCTTGAACACATCAATTGCATTGTGCGGGCGTGGATTCGGTCAACAATGATTGCAGAGTTTCGCATGCCGGCTGAAGCGGCCGCTCAAGTGGAGGGCCGCATTTTCGCAACGGGCTCATACCGCTACAACGTTCATGGTTCAGGTAGCGATATAGATATTGTACTAATAGCCCCCAATCGCATTACACGTGAGCATTTTTTCAATACGCTAGCCCCTCGATTGAGTCATGAGTCTCGCATTACCGAACTTCACTGCATTCGTGATGCCCGCGTTCCTCTGATCGCCATGGTTGCAGACGGAATCGATATCGACTTGTCCTTCGGTTCTATTCGCCAAGATCGTGTCCCTGAAGTTATCACAGACGACTTACTTCAGGGGCTTGACGACCAATCTGTGCTCAGCTGTAATGCTGTCCGCGTTGCACACAACATCATGGACCTTGTTCCGCACAAAGCTTCATTTCGGCAGGCGTTGCGTTTTATTAAGGCATGGGGAAAGGCCCGTGGCATCTACAGTAACACCTTTGGCTTTCCCAGTGGTATCGGTTGGGCTATTCTTGTTGCTTTTGTTTGTCAGTGTCACCCAAACCAAAACGCTGCTGGCATGGTGGTGCGCTTCTTCCGTATCTACCACACATGGTTTTCCCCCAATCCTCACGGAAGCGGAAGGGAGAATCGTGCGATTTATTTAACCGAGACGATGCGCGTCAAAACGAACTTGGGTCGCGGTTGGGACCCGCGGGAATCGAAGTCCGACGCATTAGCGCTTTTCCCTGTGCTCACCCCAGCAGTGCCATACGGGAACGCTTGTTACAACGTGACGATGACCAATCTGAGGCAACTATGTGATGAGTTTGCTCGCGGCCATGAGATTTGTTCATCCTACATTGGGATGGGCGTAGAGGAAACGAAAATGAAACTGGGTCCACATGGCATCTGGAGCAAAATTCTTGAGCCTGTGAAGTTCTTTGGGGAATATAAGTATTACCTGCACGTTCAGGTTACTTGCACAGATGCGGAAGCGTACCAAGGCTACGTGGATGCCGTGGAGTCGAAGATACGATTCTTATGGGCGGGAACAGCCGAATCGCGAGCGCAGTCACTTGAAAGTTTTCCACATGTGCGGCTGCGTTTGAACCCGAAAGGGTACGAAGCACCGGAGGAAGTTGAGGCGCGAAGTCGGTTGCTGAAGAAGGCGCCTCGAGGCGGCGGAATACCGGAGAGCGGCGCACAGGGGCGTGCGGGCGCTTCTTCAAATGGTAATAGTAGCTCGGTATCTTCTGCTGTAGGCGGGGGCTCTGCTGGCACTGCGGTGAAATCATTTAGTCGTCACTACTATTTTGGGATGTCTGTTGACTCGAAAGCGGCATCAATGAAGGTTGACCTTGCTCCCAGTATACGCTCATTCCACAACATTGTCCGACAGTTGCGGCAGTACAGGGACGGCGTCACTCGGTTGCCTGTGATTACTGTCGAGGACATGACAAAGATACCCGCCTTTGTAAAAGCAGCCGCTGGCTATAAAGATCCCGTGAGTACAACGGAATCTGATGCCGGTTCCGGTCGCGCCTGTACACCATCGGAGGCAGATACTGCGACTAGTAGTAATGGGGCTGCCGCTGCTACGGCAGGGGCGTCGGAAGCTGCAGACAAAAGTGAAGGTGCACCCAGCGCTGAAACGGCCGGAGTCAAGCGTCACCGCGGGGAAGACGATGAAAACGACGCCGCAGCGATGAAGGTCGTAGCGAAAGACTCCGTAAACTCTGCTATCGCGGACCATGCGGGACCAAAATTGGGAAAAGGCAGTGCGGAGGGTGGTGGTGCTCGCCGTGATAATTCAACTGGCCATTCTAAGGTTTCACAAGATGACGATGAGGAGCTGGGGTTGGAGCAAGCGCTGGGACTCGGTTTTTGAAAGAGTTGGGCTACATTTTCTCTTTTTTATAATCGGCGAGTGTGTTTTCGTCGTAGTCCAATATCTTTATCCTCCGTGCCGCTGTTTTTCTTTGTCAGTTCTTTTTGGCGGCAATTTGAATGCCAGGCATTTACCTTCTTGCACGCGTGCGTGTGAGACTGCACCGAAAATTGGGATCCACATCAATGAGGGACAACCCGGAGGTTTCCTTCCTTCCTCTGTGATGGAATTACACCAAACGTTTCCTTTTGCACACATAATCCATGTGCCCCATTCTCTGACTTCTGCGTAGCTTTAGCGTCGCTGGTTGCTCTACCTATACCCCTTAGAACGCTGTCACCGACGCTTCCTTTCGTGCAGTGGCTCTTCGTCTAAAACAAAAAAAAAGAAAGAAAAAGCGTGTTGACTTAATAGGCTTCATAATGAGAAGGAACTCTTTTATTCGGACCATTAGCACGTATACCCGTTACCCGGATGAGCAGCAAAAACTGTTATATCTCGCCTGGTCTGCCGCATGGCTTCGAAAAGCGGAAGTGGAAGCAGCCCGGGTACAGGGGATAACCTTATACGATCTCATGCAACGGGCTGCTGCAGCTTTTTTCAAGGTCGTTTGCACCGAGGTTCCAAATGCAAAGAAGTGGCTGGTGCTCTGCGGAAGCGGGAATAACGGTGGAGACGGCTTTGAGGTTGCCCGACGAGCCTCCTCCAGGGGAGGAGGCACATGCGTTACTGTTATAACTGTGGCCGGTTCCAAACCGCTTCCTCCCGAGGCAGCAGCCGCCTATGCTGCGTTACAGGAAGAACGTCAAAAACCAGGTGTGGAGATCGTAATGAAAGATGCGCGCACCTGGTTGGAAGAGGGAGCTTCACTCTCCGGTGTGGATGTAGTTGTGGATGGCTTGCTAGGTACGGGGATGGGGGGTGCTCCACGTGGGGATTACGCAGCGATAATCGATCGTGTGAACGAATCTGGTAAGCCGTGCTTTGCTATTGATATTCCGTCGGGCTTAGATGCCGAAACGGGGGACGTGAAGGGCTCATGTATACGTGCGGTTCACACCGTCACCTTCATTGCTGTGAAGCCAGGACTTCTTACAGGGTCTGCACGCAACCATGTTGGAAAGCTTCACTATGATTCCCTAGATCTCGCTGATTGGTTGTTGTTACCGGACCAACAGCGTGATGTATTTTGCAGGCGACTTGAAAGTTCGCATCTTTTTCCACTGTTATCGCGCAGCGAGCCACGAAGGTGTATTAACAAGGCAATGAATGGCAAGTTGTTGGTTGTCGGTGGTGACTCTGGTTTCGGTGGAGCCATTGCGATGGCAGCAGAGGCAGCGTTACGATCTGGCTGTGGTCTCGTTCGAGTTCTTACGCGTGCTGAACATGCCGCGCCAATCATGTGCCGCTGCCCAGAGGTGATGACTCAGACACTGACGGAGGAAAGTTTGCGGATGGGACTACAGTGGGCCTCGTGTGTAGCTATAGGGCCTGGCCTTGGTCAAGGTGCATGGGGAATCGAAGCCCTGCGTGTAGTGGAAATACATCTCCGGGAGAACATTAATATTCCCTCGGTGTGGGATGCGGACGCGTTGAATATTTTAGCAGCGTTTTCTAGGAAAAGGAATGATGGGGAACAACAACCACCGTCTGTACGACTAAATAACCGTGTCATAACACCGCACTCTGCTGAGGCCTCCAGACTTCTGGGTTGCACAGTTTCTGAGGTGGAGCAAAATCGATATCGTGCCGCTGAGGAGTTGGTGGCTAGGTACGGTGGGGTCGTTTTGCTCAAAGGGCCTGGAACGGTGCTTCGCATTGCGGAAGATGCACGCGTCCCCGTGCCAACGGGGACGGCGGCAGAGCTGCTGTTTCCCGCGTGCGCCGTTGCCGACGTCGGTAACAGCGGCATGGCCTCTGGAGGCATGGGAGATGTTTTGACTGGTATCATTGCGGGACTGCTGGCGCAGCAGTTCCCGCTCTGGCAAGCCACCTGTGCGGGATGCCTTGTGCACGGCACAGCCGCCGATCTCGCCGCCTCATCCCAAGGCGGCGAACGTGGGCTTACCGCCACGACACTCTTTAAATACCTTCCCGTTTGTCTTAAACCAACACCGGAAGGGTTTCAAGCTTCTCAGTGCTACCTTTAGTGGCATTGAGCTTCCTTTACTCGTTATTGGCTGCGGAGGTAATGAAGATACCGAACTGGGATTGTGTCTGCGTAGGCATGACCGGTAGATTGACTCGAGAGATGTCAATAGATATCTGACTTAGGTGAGTTGTAGAAGCAAGAATGTCGTTTCTCCTGTCTTGACTCTGTCTTGTCGCTGATTACCTTCTTTTGTCCTTTTTTTTTCCGTCACTGAGGGCGGGAAAACCCCGTATTAAGTATATTTTTCATTACAACTGCGTGCGGTGCTGCCGTGGAACAAACAGGGCTTCGAGAATCTCTCGAGTGTGCATGGCCGGTAAGCTCAACAGTGCTACCGGTAGCTTCAGTAGCCCCAAAGGCACCGGTGCCTCACGTAAGGGTATTGACAGTCGAAAAGGTAGTGTGAGCAGTCACAGTTCTGGCCCGAAAAAGGTGAAGAAATTAAATTCACTGCCTATCAGCAGAGAGATAAACCCGAAGCAGCAGTCGGAGGAAACTTGCATCGCTAATGGTGGTACAGAAGACGCGATGTACACGCCCCGTACGCTTTCGGTCCTTATTGTTCTGTTAGCAGTATTCCTTTTCATGGTGCGTTACTGCCACTACCTAGATATGGATGTTGTCAGCAGTGTAAAATTGGGCCTTGCGGCTTCTGGAGTATCTTTTATAGCTTTTGGCGCCACCCACCTTCCCGATTCGATGTTGCTGCGCCCGCATCCGAGTTTCTGGCGGGCGGTGTTGGCCGTGGGTGTCTTGTATCTGGCGTTGCTATCTTTTCTGCTGTTTCAAAGTTTGGACACAATACGTGCAATTCTATTGCTGCACGATCCTTCACTTAAGTCACTACCGGAGGAGAGGCAATACGCCGAGGACTGTCGCATTTTCACTTCAGATGACCCATTCCTTTTTGTCCGCACGACTTTTGACATTTTTATAGTTGCCCATACACTGGGGTATTTCGCGAAGACGATTATTGTGAGGGATTGGCGTGCCTCAACGTGCATTTCAGTTGTGTTTGAGATTGTCGAGGTGACGTTCCAGCACGCACTGCCGAACTTTAAGGAGTGCTGGTGGGACCATTTGCTGTTGGATGTCCTCATATGCAATGGCGGCGGAACATTATTAGGAATACTCGCTTTGCGCATATTTCACGCACGGAGATATAATTGGGTGTTATCAGATAATGTGAAGAGTAAATGCGGGAAGGCGCGTCGCTTCATATCGCAGCTCGTGCCTCAATCATTGGTTCCGTACGAGTGGAATGTGTTTCTTAGTCCAAAACGCTTCGTGCAGTTTCTTCTTTTACTTTCCCTGATGACCCTTCAAGAGTTGAACACGTTTACCGTGAAACACATCCTTCATATACCCCCCAAACATCATCTTGTTGTTTTGCGGCTGGTTATGTGGCTGTTCTTGGCGATACCTGCCGTATGCGAGTACTACTTTTATATCAGCGGACTTGACCCAACTAACAAACTTGGTCCATCAGTGTGGGTGAGTGTGGTGAACCTTTTGTTCGAAGTTGTTTTGGCGGGGAAGCTTGCCGTTGAGGGGAATTATTTTCAGGAACCAATGCCGGGCTACATCGCAATACCTTGGATAATTTCACTCATATCCCTTTGCATTTGGTTTGCGATATTCTTCGGAGTACTGACACTGAAACAACGCATGGAAAAACGGTGCCTGCTTTACGCAATCAGTAGCGTGTTCTTCTACTTTGGATGCGGCTGTGTTTTAGCGATGTTTGCGATGGGGATGCCGGACCTCCAGATTGGTCGTGAGGCATTTCAGCGCTATGTTTACCCATACGAGCGCTACATAATCTTTTGGCGATAATATGTCTCTTCTTCTTATATGAATCACTGACGGGGTACAGCCCTTTTATTTTTCTGATTGCCCTGGACAACATTTTTCCCCCCTGACCGTCGCCTGCGTGGGGAGCGCCGCACTCTTTATTGTTGTTTAATTTCCTCTCTATTTTCGACTTGTGTCCTGCCCTCCTTCCTTCCACACCGCTCCGTTTTTTTTTTTCCTTGCGCCTCGCTTGTTCCGGTGTGTTGTCCGTCTCTTTTTTTTTTCTCCCCATTTCGCTTTTCTCACTCTT
>NW_027123927.1:6925-13033 GCF_001457755.1 Trypanosoma equiperdum | reverse complement strand
GGGGGGGGGGGGGAGGGATCGGCTTGTGTTTGCGTTTGTGCGCGGTGCATACGAAGTGGCGGAGGGTGGAAAAAAAAAATAGTCCGAGGAATGAGCGGACGACAGCGTTTGTCGACTTCTTTCGTTCTTCCATTTCCCCCTACTTTGAAGCATATGTATTTTCATTGCCTGTCATGTTGATAGCAGTTGGGGCAACAATAACAATGAATGGTAGCGAGAACATTGAAGAAAGGATGGAGGAGAAAAGAATGGGTAGCAACAGTGGCAGGTAAAGAACAACAAAACACAAAGTAGCTATGGAGAGCGACGGGTTTCACATGAAGGAGCGTTTCGAGATACGGTCTACGAAGAAAGATTCTCCCCTTCCCCCTCCCAACTATATAACAGTAAGGAAGCAATAATAATGATAATAAAAGTAACAGCAGGGAATTGTAAAGATAACGGTGGTGGTGGTTGAGGTGGGAGGGGGTATCACGGTCCAAAGAGGGAACCAGATGATCTTACAGTAAGTTTTGAAGGGAAGAGAAGCGGATGAAAAGGTATAACGGGCGAGGAGGAAGGGATAAAATTGATTTATTAGTTTCCTTCTGTATTTATTCGTTAATGCATGCAAGCTGCGGGTGTTACGGTGATGTCGCATTCTTGTGTAGACAGAGGACCGTGTGGTGGTTGTTCACTATGGAACACATCTGACGGATTGTGTGAATTATGCCTTCACAAACTAACGTGTAACACGCTTTGTTTGCATAGTAAGAAAATACACGCTTGTTCATATGTATGAGTGCATGTAAGACCACGTAACGACTGCTGCACCACCTCACAATCTTCAGCATTAAGTGGGAGGGGAGGTTCACGTAATTGCGCCTGTTCCCTCGCTTGTTTTCGTTCTGTTTGTGCATTTGCATGGTTTATGTACTCCCTTTCACTCTCTGCTTTTCCCCATCTGAATGCATACGTGTGTCAGCGTTTGTGTGAAGTGGGAGCCATATTCTCTCCGTACCCCTTTCTGCTAAGCTGGGGAGTAGTAACGTGTCTTTTGTTCTGTTTCTTGGCGTGTTGGGTGGGGAAGGAGAATAGCTGAGGCGGTGGTGCTAGCGGAACTCAGCGGACATAAAAGAAGAAAGGGGCTGTCCGTTGTTTCTTCGTATCTCCAAACAATATATATATACATATATATATCCGGTCAGTTGTTGTTCCACGCCCACTAGTCGTGCGGAGAATTAGCGTAGATCGTGTGAGGCACGAAGGTTTTCGTTTTTGCCTACGTGGGCGTGCACGGAGGGCGGACTGAGAGGCAACTGTGTAGCTGCCAACACCTCACACAATTTCAGCAGCAACAATAGTCACAGTAACGAATTCGTTTTGCATCACACAGACTCATTTCGGTGCGTGTTTCGATCGATATACAGGTCACAGTTGTTCGTATAGTATTCCTTGCGATGAGACCATTGCTGGTTTTTGGACTGCGCGGGACGCTTTTGGAGCGTATACATGCCAGTCGCGTTCCGTCAGGCATGCCGGGGGGCGCCATAACCGTTGGGATGAGTCGCGTGTGGCTTCGCCCCAGTGCCATGGAGACACTCCTCGCCCTACAGCAGCACTGCACCCTTGCCGTGTGGAGCTCCACCACCGCGCGCAATACCACTCCCCTGATGGAGGCTGTTTTCAGTCAACATGCACAAAAGGTGAACTTTGCTTTTGTCTGGTCCCGCGAACACACGACTGCTGATGAGTTCCGACGTGTGAGCGCCACGAGCCGAGATGACCAACACGCCACGGTGAAGGACCTGCGTGAGGTGTACCGTCGATTTCCAGAAATAGCAACGCCACAGAACACTGTTCTCATTGACGATACACCAAGCAAAGGGAAGCTAAATGCGTCTAACTTCCTGTGGCTTGAGACATGTGAGGAACTCAAGATTGAAAACCCGAATGTAATGCCGGCTTTGCGGCGGTTTGTGGAAGAACACCTGTTGGCGGAGCGAGAGGATGTGCGGCGACTGCTACCGGCGCGCGTCCCATGGGGCCAACAGTGAAAAGGGGGTTCAACCAAAAGTGTATGGTCGAAGCAATTCGCAAGGAAAAGTGCACAGGAAGATATTTGTATGTGAATCGGTGCATTCACATTGTGATGAAGGAGAGGGAAGGACATGAGATGAATTGGGTGCTGTTACTCCCCCCTTTCCCGCCCCTTCTTGAGAGGACACCGTTTCATGGTGCCTGTATGGGTAAATGGCTAGCTATGCTATCTTATTTTCTACCGTCAAACATTCCATTGGCATCATATAATGGGTAATTTTTCTTGTCATTTCCGTTCTCATCCACTGTTTTATTTATTTTTTTGCTGATACTTCGCTGCTTACTATTGTTTTGGATTGGTGTGGTCCCAGTACGTAAGCAGTAAGAGTGTTGTGAGGAAACACAGTGTGGAAGCCATTGCATACGCAGCAAAAAGGCTTGGGAAAGCGGAAAAGTACGGGGTGGTAGACGAAAGAAGAGCAGAAAGAGTGTGAGAGTTTGTGACTAGTGTGAAAGTAATAGTTTACTGTTGTCGTGTGTGGTCCCGCAACAAAATAGATAGATAGGATCAACAAACGAAGGGAGTAAACAGAAAAAAAAAAGAGCAGTAGTAGAGCTGTCAAAAAAGTAGGAAAGGGGAGCTGGAAAGAAGAGGTTCAAGATGTCGTACGTTGTTGGCGATGAGGGCTGTGAAATTGACCTGTCAAAGCTCATCAGCTACACCATGTCATTTCAACCCTTGCAGCTGCTTTTTGAGGATATCATTAAGCGGCTGAAGCAGTCAGAAACTGCAAATGAGAGACAAGACAACGAACTGACCCTGCTGCGGATGGAAATGGACGAGTTGCGGAGGCGCGACGCCGATCGTGAGGCGCAGTTACAGAACATTCTGTCCCGGGCACCGGGAGCCCACCGGCAGCAACCACAAAAACCCGAAGGGGCGACGGTGGAGACGGTGGAAACTGAGGCAGAAGACTCTAAATTGGAGCAAGCACCAGCGGAGTGGTTACCTCCATACGAGGACAGAGGGCAATCCGATAACCTACAGCCACTTTGGGATGAAATCGAATACCTAAAGAGGATGGTGGGAAATTTCTGCGAACCGATGAATAACGCCTCCATTGAACAGCTTTACCACGCCAGGAGGAAAGTTTCCACGACGCAACAATCACCTCTCAGTGGAACCGACGGCGATTTCGTGACGAAGGAGAAACAAAAGGGAGGAGATACTGAGGGTGTGGCGGTTGGTGAAGTTATTCTGCAGCGCGCAAATGAAGAGCTTCAACTTGATGGGATATCCCCAAAAGAGGAAGATCCAACTGGGGAGTCTATGCAACCGGACAACCGCGCCGAGGATGTGGTGCCCGACCAATTGGGGCAGCAGGGTGAGTCCAGCCTCGCACAACCCTCCGGAAGGGTGACACGTCCAGTGTCAGGCCGTCGGATGAGTCAGGGAAGGAGCTCAATCAGTGGTGTGTCGTTCACGAGGGGGATGTCCCCAGAGGATTCCAACAATCCCGAATCACTTTTCGTGCGCGTACGTCAAGATGAAGAGAGTATAGGTCGCCTCAATCGCGTCGTAGCGGAGATATTGAGTGAGTTGAAGGGACTGCAGAAGGATGTTGACCTGATGCGCACCGTCGGGCCTGGTGATGGTCTTGATGCCGTACAATCTGCGCGCCTGGAGGGAGTGGAAGAAGAGCTGGAGGAACTTAAGAGACGCCTTAGTGCGCTTGAAGGGGGTGGCATGCCATACTTGGGTGACACCACGGACGATGTTGCGAGGACTACGCCACACGAGGGTACTGAAAGCTCTTTCCGCAACAGCGGTGATGGCGACGTTGGCGGTGTTGCGGAAGGTGACACCGCTCCGGAAGCTGCTGTTGAGGCCCGTCCCACTGGCATTGTCACCGGTTCTGGTGGTGATGTTGTATCATCTTCCTCTACCCAAAACAGACCGGCAAACACGGAGGTGAGGGATTTGAGAGCTCGTCTCAATAACCTTGAGGCGGCGTTCCGGCGCATGAATGACAAACTACTGAAAATCACTCCCACTGACTCCCAGCCGAAGGCGAAGGAGACGTCCCCCATCCCACCTCAGTCGGTAGGGGAGCCCGCGAGTGGCGTTGAAAAGGAGCTAGCAGAGTCCAAAGAATTTGAGTCAGGAGTGGATAAGGGAGACTTAGAGCAAGTGTGGGGGGCAATTCGTAAGTTGCAAGGGGAAGCCAAGGGGCTCGGTAGGCTGTGCGCTACGTTAGAGAGGAAAAAACAAGACAAGGGCGCCGCTCAGGAGTCATCTCCGGAGACTGGGGGAGGTGTGAGTGATGAGGGACAAATGAAGGCTGACAAAGAATTGGGGTCCAAACAGGGACAGGAATCAGGGGATGGAAGTCCAGTATTAGCCGACCTTAAGGGGGATGAGGAAGTAAAGGAGCGTGTGAAGGACCTGTCCAAACGTCTAAATCAGTTGCAAAACCGTTTGGTAAGTGTTGAAGGCAACGTACTTAACCTCGACGATCGCAAGGCAGATTACTCCGGGCTTCAGCGTTTGGCTGACGACGTTCGCGGTTTGCGACAGCTTTTGGAAATGGAGAGCAGTAAGGGTGGCAGCGAGGGAGCCGCTGCCACAGCTCAGAAGCAGGAGGAACAAATTCAAAATGTACAGAAGGACCTAGTGGAGCAAATGCAGATGCTACAGGCCGTCAGGGACGGCACTAGCGGTGAACTAGACACTCTGCGTAAATATGTGGAGCATATTGACCGCTGCAAGGCGGATGCGCAGCTTGTGGCCAACAAGGCTGAGCGCGATTACGTTGAGAACGCACTGGAGAGGTTGATGCGTGAGGTGGAGCAGGTTCTCAACACCACCAACGCAAGCCTCATTGATACACTTGACAAATCTCTCAATATACTACGCGACATGTTGGATGGCAAGGCAGGCAAGGAAGATCTTGTCAACATGCAGCGCATCTTGAGTGAGGAGCACGACGGCGGCGGTGTTGCTGATGTTCTGATGGGTTTTAGGGGCTTCCGCTGCCTTGGTTGCAACCGTCCTGTCGACAAGATGCGGCCGCGGTCGTTGGGAAGCAGACTTCAACCATTCGTAAATCGCCTGCCGCAGAATCTCCCACCTGATCAAATAATGGGACACGTTCAGGATGTTCCGCTTATTTATAATACAAACAAAGATGTTAAACCGAGTAGTGCATAGGGTGTGAGAGGAGTTGCTCACTCTCTATTTGGAATTACTGGTTGACGCTGTCTGATATCCTCTCTTTTCGTAGATGTCGAATGAAGTTTCGGTACGGTCTGACTTTTATGTAAAGAGGGCGGGAAATTTCAGCTTTCAAGATGCTTCATATGTACAATAGCAGTTGTTTAGAGCGCGCAGATGCTTTTCGCTGCACGCGTGAGCAATCACTCTGTATGACTTGTGCACATATACATACATGTATACATTGTTATAATATATATACACGTGTGCTACCTACGCAAATAAGCGCATTGAGAATTGGGGGGAAATGGCGGCCCTATGGTAGTGGTGCTTTATAAATGTATGAACAACCGAAGACTTGGCAATGAGCGATTTCGAGTGTGCGCTGCAGCAGAGGGGTTTGGAGATGCCTCCAGTTTCTTTCGTTTCCCGTGCTTCTTCGTGTGTTTCCACCACCGCCGCCCTCCACTCTCCACCCTCTAGTCCCCACCCTGATATTAAAACGGTGCTATTATCTTCGACGTTATTAGAGATTTTAGTCACTTCACCCTATCCCTAATTCTTAGTTGTGTCTACCACCAATTCCTTTGAGCGCACACACAAGCAAAGTGGCAGAAGTTAATGTAGGTGAAAACTGTGGCATGGGTGCCGTCTCGTGTGGGGCTTCACCGTAGAAACGGAGCACCGAAGGTGTAGAGATGAGAAAGGATTCAGAAAACCGGAGTGTGAGGTCAGAGAAGAATTATACTTCGGTGACGGTGAGGTCGTTTGTGGAATGAAACCAACGACGACAGCAAGAAAGCGGGAGGAGCTTTTGTATTTTTCTTCTTGGAGGTGAACGAGAGGGAAGGAGATTACGTTAGGGATTTTTAAAA
>NW_027123927.1:4514-6915 GCF_001457755.1 Trypanosoma equiperdum | reverse complement strand
TTTTTTTTTTTGTATTTCCCCCCTCTCCGAAGCCGTTCATTTGCTACCCTGCTGTCGTCATTTGCCAAAGATGGCTGTGGGATGCGGTCACTGCACCATTTTCTTCTTACACGAAACCAAATAAACTTAAACTCGCACTTTTCTGCCTTTGCACCTTCATGATATTCGCTACTCCACCAACGCTTTGCTACCTTTCTAAACAATCCGTTTCAATCATGTCTACTGTTTTTCTTCTCTTAAAGTTGTTTGCAACGACTAAGGGAGGAGAATCAACACCAAAGAGAGAAAAGGTGGGGACTTGTCGAAGGGATACAACTACCGGTTAGCATAGATAGAAAGGGGATACTTCCCGTCATTTGTATCTGTACATTCGGTAGAGAAGAAAGGAGGGAAAAGAAGTAAGGTCCATCAGCACATTCGAGCCCAGTTGCAGTGTCTTTCTGGGTCCCTTAAACTGCTATACATCAAGGGATTTTTGTGCCGTGTGGAGAGAAGTGGGACACTCATCGCGCGCACTAATTCCATAAAAGGGCGTCAGCAGCAGTCAAAACGAGGAAATAGCGGATCGAAGCACGTTCTCGTCTCCGCCACACAAGCAGGACAATGGAAACGCACCAGGATCCGCGCAATCTCATTGTTAATTACATCCCAACCCCTGTGACGGAGGAAGACCTTGAGGAGCTGTTTAGACCTTTTGGACCATTAGTTTCTGTTCGTATCATATGCGACCGCGAGAACGGAAATCACCCTAAAGGATACGGATTCGTTCGTTACAAGTTTGTAGAGTCCGCGATGAACGCGATGTCGCGGATGAATGGATACTCGATTAACAATAAGCGTCTTCGTGTCACGCAAGCCACTGGGCCCAGGAAGTACTCACAGGCAGCAGGTTCAACATCCGTGCGTCAGCCAGGGCCGAGAGCACCACCGGGCTCTGCTCCACCCAAAGTGAGCGGGCCGTGCTTCGGCGATGGTGCTGTGGAGCAAATCTCCTTGACTACCTCGAGCCTTGTCCCCTGCCCCATTGTACACCCATTCGACTCAAGAAACAGCGTACTAACAGCAATGGCGCGGCCGCAAGAAACGACAGTGCATCACCCTGCCACATTCGCACTTGTGGACAGAGGTCGTATGCATATGATACAAGCAGCGCCCGGCATTATGGCGGCTCCCGTAGGCAATCAGCAGTTTGTGCAAACGGTGCCAGCTAGTTGGGCCCCGGCACTCTCAACAATACAGCCGCCGGTAGTGCTTAGTGAGGGTGACACAGGTGGCATCGTTACTGGCAACATAAAAACTTGTGGAAGCAGCAGCCCCATGGAGTTAAGCGTCTTAAGCATGACAACCCAACCAGTTCCGGCGATGACTATTCCGCGGGTACAACAGTCGAATTCAGCAACTCAACCCGAGCAGTACCATCCTTCGTCCAAGACTATGGAGCCGCTTTGCTTTCAGTCATACATGCCTCTTAATCCGGTGCGAGACGGAATCCTTCAGGGCAGCGTTTCGTCCTTTTTTACACCCCTGGGTGCTTCGGACCCAACCACCGGCAGCCTTTGCGGCGCGGCTCTCAGTAGCCCGACGACTCGGATGATCGGAACCACCAACTTCATGAGCCCAAACTAAACCATCATTGGTTGCAAAATGAGGAGTGGCGGGCTGCTCGTGTCCACCTGTGAGTACTTATGGTGTAGGGAAGACTTGTCTTTGAAAGGAGATGACCACCGTTTAATGGAGTTGGTGTATCTGTTGTTGCTGTCGTCTTTTGTTTTTACCACCAACGTCGTCTTTGTTAGGGATTGTGAGATGATGATCGTCAATTTATCCTTAGGACTGGGAGGTGTGTGCGTGTATATTTGTGTCCGTGCGTGGGGAGTGAAACTGACGAAGTAAATGCGAGAATGATGGAAATAAAAGGGTTTGGAGTGGAGAAAAGAAAAGAAAAGGAGTGACGCGCAGCGTACACCATACCATTTTGGATTACCGGAGTCGTTTGCCCTTTTTCTCCTCCATTTTCTTTCGTGTATTCCCCTTTGTTTGCTCCCCGCGTCCTGGAAGGCCCCCACATGTTTATGGCATTTTTCTTTGTTTCATGTGTTCTTTTTGTCGTACTTCCTCTCATTTCGTATGTTTTCGTGTGCCGTTTCTGGTGACCCTCTCAGTGGGAAAGGCACAAGCGGGTTTTTGCATTGGTTTATTTACTATGTGCCCGCTGCCGTCTTCTGTCTGTGCGCAGACTCATTGTCTTTCGTAGCTCTGCGTTCTTCTGTTTGTCTTCCTTTCTCCTTTTTTTTTCTTTCTATTCTACCAGATTTTATGTCTTTCCCCCTTTGCTTTGCTTGTTTTGTTCAAATCCCCCTTCCCCCAAGCTTTTGTTTTGGGTGGCTTTTGTTGTCGCTTT
>NW_027123927.1:3019-4482 GCF_001457755.1 Trypanosoma equiperdum | reverse complement strand
TTTTTTTTTTCCTCCCCCCTCTCCGCCAAATTATCACGCGCTGGTACACATTACTTGTGAAGAAGTGAACAGTGCCCTCGGTTTTTTTTTGTTACCATCATTATCTTTTTTGCCAGTTTTTTTCGTCGTTGACCTTTTCCTTTTTCTTTTCTTCCGTTCCCTTGTCCATTTTTTTTTTCGTTTCTCCTTGCGTGGACACGATCATTAGTATTAGTAACATTATTCCCGTCATTATCATCATTTTTTTATGATCCTTTTTTTTTCTTTTCGTTAATCTGCTTGGTTCATCGCAGTTATTTTCCTTTGTTATCTCAGTGGGTCTTCAGGTGCCAAAGAGAAAGAAAAGAAGAATTTTTTTTTTTGTTGACGTTGAAATGCATGGCGTTCCCTATATTTTTGAAAGATGCAATCGAGCGAGAAGAACAATAGGAAGGAAATAAATGAGCAGAGCCCGTAAAAATTTTTTTAAAAAAAATATAAAAAATGTGGAGGAATGCATGTTCGTATTTAAATTTAGTACATAGGTGTATATACATATATACATATGATATAGTGTAATATAAAATGAATTATGTGCGATTGGTGAGACACGAATGGGAACAACACCAATAATGCAAACAGAAGGAAGGAAGGAAGATGCTATTCTTGTTTTTGTTTTTGTTTCTTTTTCCTACACTTATTGTAATTATTCTTATGCTCTTCCACTGGTTTCCTCTTTTCTTTATTATTTGTCATCTTTCTTTTTTTTTTCTTTTACTTCATCTGTCGCCCGGAATATGGTGGAAGTTGGAGGTCGTTGCCGAAAGAAAATGAATGGAATCAAAGCATTTTTTTCAGTTTTTTTTTTAAGAAAAAAAAGGAATAATCAAAACATGCGGCGCAACTCCCCTAATTTCCTTTTCCTTTTTGTTTTTGTTTTTGTTTTTTTCTGTCCTCGCCTCACTTTCCCTCCGATTGTCTTATTTTATCTTGCTTTCGTATCCGTTATAATACAGCTTGCTTAACTTCACATTAGCTGATTCTACAGCCACTTTTATTTCTGTTTTATTTCTGTTTTATTTTTGTTTTTTGTTTTTTTTGTTTTTGTTTTTGTTTAATGTGTTGCACAACGCTGGGGAAGAAAGGGGGACTGGAGGAAGAGTGAATGAATAAAATGAGAAAGAATAAGAAAGCAATTATATACGTGTACATTTGCATGTTTAAATTTATACGTAAAGGTGATTTTTTGTTTTCTTTTGTTAAAGGGTTCTGGACCTTCCCAACAATATTTATTGCATTTTGGTATTTAAACACTTCGTGTATTTGTGGTGTTATTATTATTATTATTGTTGTTGTTGCTCTGGTAATGATCGTCGTCTTTTTCGCTGTTGCATTTGTCGAGAAAAGAGGAGAAAAAAGCGTTAGAGGAAATAATAACAATAATAATAATTTTTTTTAAAAAAAAGACTTGAAGCAAGGGAAAA
>NW_027123927.1:1588-3005 GCF_001457755.1 Trypanosoma equiperdum | reverse complement strand
AAAAAAAAAAAAAGGAAAACATAAGATAAATAAAAGATGTGAGGAGAAATACAAGAGGAATAAACCACCGCACAGTAGTGGAAGAGGAATGTGGCGTGTATGAAAAGTAAGAGATGAGTGGCTGTAAGGCGCATCTTCAATTGTTATGCAGCTTATTATTATTATTACTGTTATAATAATAATAATAATAATAATAATATCAGCAATGGCGGTTCTTATTATCATTATTAATTTGCTTGCTATTGGCGTTGTTTTCTTTTTTCCTTTTTGTACATGGTTTTTGTTTAAAAAAGAAAAAAAATTTTCAGTCTTCTTTTGTTTTTTTCTTTCTTTTTTCTCGACTCTCCCCCTCCTTTTTTTTTTCTGCCACTTCGCCTCAATTTCAATATTTGATCCCTTCATTTTTATCTATTCTGCACGCATAAACGCTGTAAAGAATTTGAGGAAATGATATGAGGAGGCGATTGATAAAAATGGACAAAAAATGTGCGTTTTGCTGTTTTTTTTCCTTTTGAATTTCGCCTGTAATGATGAGACTAATATTTAGAAATTAGTGAAGAGGAGGAAAGTGGGGGAAATTAAAAAGGGAGAGGGTAGAAAAACGGAGGGTTAGGATGAAAGAGGACCAAAAAAAAAAAAAGAGTGATGAAACATCTTTTTTTGTGTTGTTTGTTCTTCTGAAAAGGAAATAAATAAATAAATAAAAAGGGGAAGTGAAGGAGAATAAGAATGCTGTGAAGGAGACATGCGAAGAATGTTAATGGCATTACGTAATGCAATGAATGATGTGTTGGACAAAAACAGGGCGAATATTTATGATTAAAAATATTTATGTGCCCTTTGGCGTGGGTGTATTGGTAGATATGGAATGCGAGTACGCGTGTTTTATATATTTATGTATGAACAAGATTAATTAAAACAAAACGAACTGGAAGTGTGTGAATATAATGGGACCGAATACGGTGATGAGGAGGTGGAAGAAAATTGATGTGGCTGGTTGGCGGAAATCAAAAGCAAAAAAAAAACGACACGATTAGGCTGAGAGGAAAAAAAAACCAATGAAAAGAAAAAACAACAACTGAAAATGTGAAAGGGATGACACAAGGCGACTTGTTGTTTCCATCCGCTTTGTCTTTTTTTCCCCCTCTCTCTCTCTCTCTCTTCTCCATTGTGTCTTTCTTTTCATTCCGGTTCTTTGTATTTTTTTTTTTTTACATGATGGTTTGTGCGTTTTTAAATTTTATTTTCCACTTCCACTCCTTCATCTCTTCACTTCCACCTGTTTTTATGTTTTTGTGCTTTCATGTTTTGTTTTCTTTCCACCTCTTCGAAGACGGAATCAACCACTTTTTTTTTGTTTCTTTTCTTACAATTTTTTCAATGCTGTCATCATTGTTGTTGATTTCGTGCACTTGCC
>NW_027123927.1:636-1578 GCF_001457755.1 Trypanosoma equiperdum | reverse complement strand
GTTTGTTTGTTTGTTTGTTCCGTTCTGTTTTTACTACCATATTCCTCCGATTCCGGTTTCGCGTCCCATTCCCTCACTTTTGTTTCGGTTTTGTTGAATTTCACAAAATATTACTGGCGGCCACGGACATGTCATTGCCATTGCACTGCACACACACTCCATTTTAAAAAAAAAAAGAAAAAGAACACGCATATTTATAAGTAAATATTCGTATGTATTCATATTTATTTATTCATATATACACTTCTTTTGTTTTTTTTGCCAGAACCGTCCCTTTATTGTGTTGATTATCGCCATTGTGATGATCATAATGATGGTAGGGTGTTAGTACAACATTTTTATAATTTGTTTCCATTATTTTCCATTGGTTTATTTTGATCCTGTTGCTCTTTCCCTCTGTATGTGTGTCCCTGTTTTTCGTATGTGTTTGCGTGATTATTTATCTCTTCTTATCCAACTTTTCCCCCTTCAGAACAATCGTAATCGCATTCACTGCCGTTTTGATTATGATTCATTATTACTAGTAATATTACCATCATCATTATCATTCCCTCACTGTTTTTTGTTGTTAACATTATCATTCATTATTATACTTGTGTAAATATATGTATCTATATATAAGTAAATGAATACATACATATATATATTATATATATATATGTATGTATTCATTGATGATCGGATTATGAGGTATGTGTATGTATTTTCCTTTCCTTTTGTTTATCATTTCAATTTTTGTT
Organism: Trypanosoma equiperdum; assembly: GCF_001457755.1. Taxonomy (NCBI): domain Eukaryota; phylum Euglenozoa; class Kinetoplastea; order Trypanosomatida; family Trypanosomatidae; genus Trypanosoma; species Trypanosoma equiperdum. The sequence continues at coordinate 838 of NW_027123927.1, read as the reverse complement.
GTTTTCGCTTGTTTTCTTCAGTTTTGGGTTTGTCCTTTCATATCATACTTGGGTTCTTATATCTATATATGCATATTTATATTTACATATACTTATGTATAATTTAATTTGATTTGTATTTGTTGGGCCACTTATGGTAATGAAGGGAAATAAAAGGAAACGGTAATAATAAATGAATAATAAGAACAAATTGAATATGTGA
>NW_027123927.1:416-623 GCF_001457755.1 Trypanosoma equiperdum | reverse complement strand
TATATATATATATGTATATATATATGCTATCTTTCTTTAAAAAAAAAAAGAATTATCTTTTCCGTTGATTTGTGGAGATGCTTGCGTTCTTGCTCTTGCCTGCCTCACAAGTGTCGTTTCCCACATTCGTTGTGATTTTTTTTTTCGTTTTCTAACTTTTATGTCAAACAAATTTATGTCAACTGGTGTAATCCCTTCGTTCCTCAG
>NW_027123927.1:272-403 GCF_001457755.1 Trypanosoma equiperdum | reverse complement strand
TTTTTTTTTTGTTTTTTTCCTTTTGCTCGTAATAATCAGTAAAGGATGAAAATTAAAACAGATGAGAAAGCAAACAAACAATATAAAGAAAAAGGAAAAAAAAAGAAAAGGAAGTAACTTTTGCCACTGCA
>NW_027123927.1:0-243 GCF_001457755.1 Trypanosoma equiperdum | reverse complement strand
TTTTTTTTTTACTGTTACTGTCGTCCCCATATTTTTGGTTCGTTTTGTCTTTTTCTTCTTTCTGTTTATTTGTGTATGTGTTTCCTGAGTGGCATGTTATGATTATGATTATTACTATTACTGTTATCACGACTTGTTTACTTTAACACATATGCATTGATTCTTCTTTTCTTTTTTTCTTTTTCCTTTTCGTTGTTGTTGTTGTTGGTGGTGGTAATTTTTTTTTTCCTTGTGTGTGTGTGT
>NW_027124290.1:366-1392 GCF_001457755.1 Trypanosoma equiperdum | reverse complement strand
AATAATAATAATAATAATAATAATAATAAAGTAGCAACAGTAGTACCGACCTGAGCTTCGACTGGAAGAAAGGAGCATAGACTCTCTAATCAATGGAAAGAGTGTACTGCAAGTAAGTGAAAAACGCCACTGCCGGCTGCTAAGACCGAACGACACCAAGAACTATTATTGATGCTACCGCTAACGAGAGCCTGCAAAAAAAAAAAGGATAACAATAGAATGTTAGAATTTTAGAGCAAAAACGTCCCGATGGAAAGCATAAGACAAGACTAGCTGATATAAGCGTATGTATTCAGCATACACGAGAGGTTCAAGCTGCTTTTTTGCCCAGCAGCAACATATAAGATGGAGAAAAAAATTCCGACTGTAAAAGTGCGTCGGACTAACCCAAAGTGTGATATTGTATAGACGATTATAGATACGCGCATTTTACTCAGCTAGAAAAGATAGTAGCGCAGAAATGATAGCAGAACAAGGTGTAGAAGCTGTTAAAAAATTAGCAATGATGGGAGTATCATGGAGCTTCCCGATAGGTCCGGCGGCTAACATAGAAACTAGTAAATTTCTTTCTATATTTGAATGATGCAGCGAGACTATCTACTGAAATTACAATTTAAATGTATAAAGAGGAACTCTATTTTCAAAGACTGTGCCGTGTCTATCTGAAGTTAGCTTCTAGAAAAAAATTTATACATGGTGGAATGTAAGCTGTCATTCCTTAGTGTACACCATTAAGCAGTTGAATAATATCAATAAAATGTCATTACTTATATTTTTAAACACTTTTGACCCTACTGGACATCTTAGATGCCCCCACTGACTTCTTTTCTTAATGCTTTATGTAATTTTCTAACTGATAATAAGCTCGTCTTAGTATGATAATAAAGTCCTATGAAGAACATAAAAAAAATTTATGCAATAATAGGCTGTTTATCCTTTATTGTTATGGTGATTAATATACTTGTTTCGCTATACAGCTTGTTTGGCGACGGAGATCCAATTTCACTTGAAATCGTTGAAAATGAC
>NW_027124290.1:0-356 GCF_001457755.1 Trypanosoma equiperdum | reverse complement strand
GATGAGAGATTCAAAAGGAGAAACTTACAGAGAGACAACATGTTGGAGTTGTTCTGAAGTGACTGGAAAGTCAAATAATTTTACTGGCAAGTTGCTTAGAGTATATGCTCTTTCACCTCATACAAATAACAACTGCGAGCTGAGAAAAATTGTTGAAGAAGAGGCAGAGTTTAATCAGGATACTATTATTTTACCTGTTTGCGATGTGAATCCAACAACAAATAGAGTTGGCGATGCGTGTAGTTGGGGTTGGGAGGCGGAACTCACTATGAGTAGAAAAACATATCTGTGGTTCAAATTTGCGGTGGAGATATTCAAATCATTTAATTCCTATATAATGAAAGCAGATGATGATA
>NW_027124289.1:11882-12219 GCF_001457755.1 Trypanosoma equiperdum | reverse complement strand
TCATTGTCAAATTCACCAGCAACACGGTAGTCATACACCGGCTTCTCGTCCAAGTACAGAACTCCGCAACCATTAAATACCTCAACAGCTTCTGACCATTCGATGAAAAATATACCGTCATGCGCTTCGAAGCACGGCTCGCAACTCGACTGTATCTCGCTGTGCTCGGTCCACTTGTCGCTACCTTCTCGCCACTGACCGGACCACGGCATCGCAGGTTCCCACGGGTTGAACATCTTCAGAAGCGTAATGTTCTCCTCAGGGAAGTTGTGGACAGACAGTAGCGCGTATGAGTAACCCTCTCCAAGACCATTCGCAACAGCGGTTTTCGCCTCCT
>NW_027124289.1:9671-11872 GCF_001457755.1 Trypanosoma equiperdum | reverse complement strand
ATGTTCTCCTCAGGGAAGTTGTGGACAGACAGCAGCGCGTATGAGTAACCTTCCCTGAGACCATTCGCAACAGCGGTTGCTGCTTTCCTTCCGGTTGGAACGCTCAAAATGACGGGATTGTGAGCTTCAACATATCCCGTAATCTTCTGAATGAGTGCATTCTTTTTCTCCTCATCTGTCGCCGCGTCACGCCATGCTTTATCGAATCGGTACACTGGCGCTCCAGTAAAGTTCTGTAGGGCGAGGAGTGTGTCGCCTCCTGTGATGCTTGCATAAGAGCCATACAATTTCGCGTAAGCTTTTTGCAGCAAAGATGGCCACAACTCTCCGGGGTCATCGATGCAGCGTGCGTAGCATGGCACACCACCAACTGTTGGAAGAAAGTCATCTACCAGAATGTTCTTCCACCATCCGTCTTTGTTCAGTAGGACACGGTAGGCGCCCATTTGCTTCTCGGCAGGTGTGGTGGAGGCAAACATCGCCTTGACGCGTTCCTCATCGGTGGCAAGCAGGGAAAGCGCACTTACGAACCACGAATCTCCAAGCGTGCCCGCCTCCACGCAGGAGGAAAGGACGACACCGCGCACAGCATCGATATTTTCCTCGTCACATTGAGCAAACTCGCTTGGACGACGCACCTCCACTGGCTGGATAAACCGACCATCACCATCAAGGCGTGAGAACATGCTGTTTGACGGGAGGAAATTTATGTCAGCGTAACGCACAAGAGAGTCTGAGCATAGTTTTAGAAGTTCTTCATCGTCCACTTCTTCCCACGGTAGTGCCATGACCGCCTCCACATCTTTCTTACCTTCCTCACTGATAATCTGGAGATGATTGTAGTACTGCTGGGACAGTGGGTGTGCGTACACATCAACTGTATTCAACACCACTGAACCAGAAAGGAACTCCAGTGTTTCTAGTGGGTATACAACGGCAGATATGACGGTCTCTCCATTCTCTTTTGTATTCACTGTTGTTGCTTCACAATGTTCCACATATGACTCGGGGGCGATAACGACCTGTACGCACATCTCATAGTTCATGGTGTCGTTGTAGAAGAACCAGCGACCCTCTTCATCAATGATGCGGAAACATTGGCCCTTCGGTGGGAAGAATGACGTCACCTCACCGGTAACGGTGCATTTGTTGTACACGAAACCCGTCTCTTTCACTGCAATAACATTCTGAAGGCGTGCGGCTCTTGGAGTTAATGGCACCTCCTCAACTTCCTCAACCACTGACGCTTCCGATGGGACACTTGGCGATTTTGGTGGTGGTGTTGGTGGCTTTGGCGGAGGCGGTGCAGCCGCTTGAGGTGGCTGTGGCTTTACCTTTGATCCACCACAACCCATCGTATATAATTGTTGCTCGAGTAACTTATTTGTTTACAACTTTCTGCTCTTCTTACGATATCGTGCGAGAGATTAAGCCAGGGTTCCTGTACGTCTTTTTCCTTTTTCTTTTGTTGTCCCTTCACGATCTTCCCCTTTGTCTTTCCTATGCCGCTAGGTGGTGCTTGCCACAAACACTTTGATTGGATCTCAACTTAAACAAGAAGGACTGTTTCTCTTCCCTCTTTACCCTGACTATGGATTTTTTTTCCCCCTCCAATAATATATGTATGTATGTTTTTTTTTTTTGCAGTTCCCTTATCTCTTAAATGGTCTTTTTCTGTTGGCTCTTTTATTTTTTCTCCGTTTGACGTTGTGCGACGCTCAGCTCTGCTTTGTCTTTTCTAATTCGATGGAGAGAGACCATGTTAGGGTTGAGTGTATACAAGAATGATGTGGTGATACAGCAGTAGTGAGAGTGGCATATTTTGTCAGCTTATGCGAGCATCAATCTTTAGTTAAATGTACGAGTGAAACGCACGCACATCAGTGAAACAAAATCCAAACAAACGACGAAGTTCTGTGTAATTGTCAGATGTGTGAAGATGGAGGGAAATGTGTTAAAGGAACAGTGCAAATGCCTTATTAGTGCCGTGCAGCATTCAGTAAGGAACTTAAAACAGGTGAGGAGAATGCGCTCAGTTCAACAAAAATCACGCACCCACTGGTGACATTTTCCATTGTTCAAATACCAAAGTGCATACACAAAGGATATCTCAAATCTTCGACTTTCAACCACTAAGTACTTTCTTCTCCCCCATTTTTTTTTTTAAAAAAGGAAAGTCTCGTGCCATATAAATAAACTTA
>NW_027124289.1:8916-9661 GCF_001457755.1 Trypanosoma equiperdum | reverse complement strand
TATATATATATATACATATATATATATATATACAAATATAAATGTATGTATTGAAGAATTGCACGGATACTACAAACTCCACAACGATCGCACAGTGAGACTGTCACGCCACTCCAACATTAGCGGGTGAGTGGAAACTTGACTTGTACCCGCAACTGCCACCTGCACCGATCCAACGGAACCAAATGTAAACCAAATGAGCGGGAAGGTGGCGAATGGAAGTTTCTCTCGTAACCCCCGATCAGGGTAGCTGTTAGTAACCACAATGTAATGAAACACGCCATTGATTTGCTTCGCCCATGCCGAAACATTTTCCAACATCGACAGCATTACAGCGGTGAGCCGCTCGTCACCCGCATCCAAAAATGCCTCATCATCAACAACAACTAACGCTGGCAGACTGCTGCCCACCGTCCAACTACTCAACTCTCTCACAACTTCCGCCATGCTAGACAAATAAGCAAATTCAATACGAGTGAGCGCATCTTCGTTTAACTCTTCAAGTGGTGTAAAGGGTTTCGGCATTTTTTCATAGAGCACATGCTCCTGACAAAGGATAATCACACGTTCCTTTTCGCCTACTACCGTATTGATAACTGCTTGGAATGCAAACGATGTCTTTCCGCAAGATCGTGACCCGTGTATAAAGCAACCATGAGCCACAAGTGGTGTAGGGGGTGCGTTAATTTCTTTTGGGAGGAATCGTGAGATATCTAGTGACATTTTCTGTATTCCTCCACAAATA
>NW_027124289.1:6279-8903 GCF_001457755.1 Trypanosoma equiperdum | reverse complement strand
ATATATATATATATATATATATAATCTCTTCAGTTCTATGTTGTTGCCCTGTTTATATATTTATTTATTAAATCCTCCTCTTCTGTTATTCCTTTAGTGGGCACACACGTTTTGAGGGACACGCCGCTAGCAGCAGAACAAAGCGAGCGTAACGAAAGAAAAGCTATAAAATCTTGGAGTTATCAAGACACTTTCATAGCATAAAGAAATGAGCCCTTCCGCTTACATTCTCCATCCAGTGAGGATGATTCACACATTGCGTTACATGGAGATGCAATCACCCCTCGTTATGATTAGCGATAACATAAATGAAGAATTTTCATGGCGGTTACACCACCGAGCAAACTCTTCTCATTTTGTTTCATTTCGATATTCTTTCACTGACAAAAAGGAACAAACAATTGATAAGTTGAATATAATCTCTCTGCCCCAACACGATAGAGAGAATTTATGGCTCTTTAGCCATTTTTTTTTTCGCATGTTTTTTTTCTTTGTGACAACAGCGACCCGAAACTCGCACATTCCGACGTCCATGACCGAGACACCTAAGCAAAGTGCTGAATCTTACATACTAGAGAATTACATACACACACACGTATATAATATAATATAACATAATATAAATATATATATATGTGTATTTTCCTGCCTGAGAGTTCGTCCATGTTCGCATGGTTTTTTTTCATTTTCGAAATGACACGTCGCTAATTTAAGTCAGCAGCGGGGTGCGAAAGCGGGTAGCATTTTCATCCACTACCTTCTTTCTTCTTCTTATTTATTTAATTTGTTTTTATTTGTTTTGAAGGCAATGACATAGCACCGATTTGTGGTCTAGAGGCTTCTGTTAACATGACGCAGCAATATATGCACATATTTTGTTTACAAGTGAAACACTAAATGGCATATTTTAACATGAAAAAGAAAAAATTAAACAATATGGGAAGAAGAGCTACGTGTAAGGAAGGAAATAATAAAAATAAATAAAAAAAAATATATATATATTAAAAATAAGGGCAGAAAGAGAACACAAAAAGAAGACAATAGGAAGAAAAACGCTTGAACAGAAGTGCGGAAACCCTATTCAAATTCACCGTGTATATATAAATATAAATATAAATAAATAATTAAATAAATAAATATATATATGAGTGTGTGTGTGAGAGAGCGTGGATGGCAATGAAAAGAAGTGAAAAGTAAAAGAAGAAAAAGAAAAAAAACAAAGGGAAATAAGTGAAGGAGGTGGTGAATGACAAGAATACGAAAAGGAAAAGAAAAAAAAAAGAGCGATGATAACACTGCTGTGAAGGTAGCGGTTGGAGTGGAGGGAAGGAAGGGAGGCGGGAAAGTTATGGAAAAAAAAAAACAGGAGCAAAAAAAAAAAGGAAAACAAAGACACGGAAGGGAAACAATGGTACTACTACTAATAATGATAATAATGATGAATATAAATAAATATTTATTTCAAAACAAAACAACACCAACAATGAAAATGAAAATGATGATGATGATGATGACAGGATAGCAAGGAATGAAGGAGGGTAGAAATGGACAGACGAAAGGGAGAAAAAAAAAAAGAGAAGAAAAAAAACGTACCCTGGGGGAAATCCCGGAAGTTTTGAAGGGAAGCAACATTCAACGGCAATTAATGAACAGTTTTTTTCCGTTTTATTCTTTTCGCCCTTCAAAAGAAAAAAAAGGAACACCAAGCAGAGCAATGAGGGTAAAGAATAAAAAAAAAAGTCGAAGCAAAATAAGACATATTAATGGCAAAAACGAAAACAAAAGAGGTAAAAATCGACCAAATGAATGAATTGAGAGAAAATCTTAGACGGTTAAGTCTTTTGTTTTTTTCCCCCTCCTTAGAAAAGTCAAATAATGAGTAAAATTTCCCCTTCATATCTTCGTGTGCATATTAGCCTACAGGAGCGCTCAACTATTTTTCTTTTTTACTCCTTCCTTCCTTCCCTTTTTGTTGTTGCTTCTTTTATTTCATTTTGTATTACTTTCCTTATATATTGTACTAAAATTATTCTCATTGCTGTAGTTTTTTTTTTCTTTCTCTTCCTTCAGTTACCTTTTCCCTCTTGAAACACTTATGTAAATAGATATATTCATTCAATTATTGCATTTCTTCCTTGTTTTATTCGTAAAATAGTCAAATGTCCGATGAATAAAAGGAAAAATCACCAAAAAAAAAGAAAAAAACAAGACAAATGCCCGCAAGAATAATTAAAAAAAAAAAAGAGGCGACGCACATTTTTTTTTTTAAAGGAGAAAATTGGAACGGACGTAACGCTGCGTGCTTGAGGCCTGCCGAAGCAGATGGATAAATACATAAAAGTAAATAATCACCAACAAAAATATGAAGTAAAAATAAATGAATTGAAAAAAAAAAACGGTAAAATATTAAAACAAATAAAAATATAAATGGTGGTGGTGGTGGTGGGGGAACACGAGGGACGGGGAAGTTTCTTTGTTTGTTTTTTAAATGAAGGGGCATAAAATAAAATGGCCGAGTGCAACCAAATGCCTCCCCTCATATCATCGTTATTATTATTATTGCTGTTGTTATATTTTTATATGAATATGACTTCAAAGAGAGAGAGAGAGAGAAAAGGTGTGTG
>NW_027124289.1:5608-6269 GCF_001457755.1 Trypanosoma equiperdum | reverse complement strand
AAAAAAAAAAATGAAATAAGAAAAAGAAAACGGAACAAAAACAAAACAAAACGAAATATAACAATGAGCCAAAATGACAACAACAACAAAGAGAAGAACAAGCGCCTGTACTGAGCTGACGATGCACTCTTTTTTTTTTTTTTGTTGTTGTCACTTACTAAAAAAAACATTGACAGAAATGATAAGGGATAGGATGATGTTCTCACACCCCCGTTCTATCGGTAGTTGTAATAAAAATAATAATGATTATGATAATAATAAAGATTACTATCGTTAAAGAACAAGAATAAATCGGATAACTGCATTTGTGCCCACATATATATTTACTTTTTTTTTTTAAAATTTCGTTTCTCCTCTATGCGTACAAGAATGTGCAGGCGCGTGGGGTCCATACATCAAGTGCGCTAAAAGGAGTATACGTTGCAGAAGCAAATTAGTAACAGTTTGAATATATAAATAAATAAACAAATAAATAAATATGTACAGAAATACAAAAATATATTGCTTCTCTTGTTCTTGTCTGTTATTATATTTTTCCTTCACACACCGGAAGACACGAAGGAAATGCAACACGTATGTATGGGAAAGAAATAATAAGACGCGCACTTTGGAAACAACACGGCAAAGCGGAAGTTGCGAGCCAAACAACAACAACAAAAAC
>NW_027124289.1:2796-5581 GCF_001457755.1 Trypanosoma equiperdum | reverse complement strand
GGGGGGGGGAAATAGGAGCACCGAGAGCAAAACGAATCCTAAAATAAACGAAAGTTGAAGCAACAAACAGACAAAAAGAAAAAAAAACAAACGAAAAACAAAAAAGGCAAACACAACAACCGGAAGAATAATAAGATGAATGCAAACAAAATGGCAAATCCACGGCATCACCATATTTGAGACGGGGTCCGGTGGTTTTCTTTTTTATTTAAAATAATGCATTTTAAAGAAAAAGAAATAAAATCTAAAACAAAAAATGGTTCCCTGTCATTTAATGAACGCAATTACCTAACATATTTTTATTCTTCTATCGCCCACTCGTCTTTATTGTCTCTGTTTTACACGGCCTCTGCATCTCCGTAAGTTATACATGTTTTAAGGTTTATATAAATAAATGACAAAATATATAAATACTAAAACAATGCACTTAAGAGGTGTCGAGAGGGTTTATAAGCATACGCGTGTATGTGAGAAGTAAACGACAAACCGTGGCTTGAAAACCTTTTTTCTTCACGTTTTCTTCCCCCTCTCTAGAAAATGAAGTCTGTTCCTTCGATTTTTCCCACCCCCCCAAATCGAGCTCCTCATCAAAATAACACACACACACACAAAAAAAAAACAGACAAAACAAAACACGAACAAGGACGCGCGCCCACTCCAACTGAAATATTTTCCCTTTCCCTTCTTTTATTTTTTATTTTTCTCCCTTCCCCTCACCTTCTGTGAGCAGAATGCGACTTACTTCGGTACAACTAAAAAGAGAGATGAGGTTGCAGAACAGGGAGATAAATAACTCCTTCCCCCACCTCCAAAGCAACAAAAGACGAGAAAACGGGAGGAAAACAACAACAACAACAACAAAAAAGAGGACAGCTGCAAACACTCACACTCACTCATATATATAGACACACACACAAACATACATATACATATACCGACGAAAAAGAAAAAGAAAGAGCAAACGAAACACAATAAAGAAAGAACAACAACAGCAACAACAAAGGAAGTGACTGATACATTTAATTGCTAAAGAACTCAATGATATTTTGCACCATCGGCGATGTGGTGGACGCATTTACAGCCGAGAGAACGGACCGCCTTGTTGCCGCAATTTTCTCTGCCTCTGGTGGTGACAACAAAAGCTCGTGCTTCTTCAAGGAGTTGATGTGCGTCCGGAAGCGTCCTTCCACTGAAACCAAAACGCAGCGCTCAATTTCCTCTCGGCTAATGAAACGAGCAATTTCCCCATCAGGTTCCGATCTTCCCTGCGCTGCGGTGTCTGTGAGGGAATTAACACCGGTTGCTGCGGTCTCCCAACTGCCAGTGGTTGCCAGGGAATCGACTCCGTTGGACTGAAGCGACATATTCATTTCAGACCAGCCGCTGGTTCCCACTTCCCTTTCGCGAGGTGACGGAAGAAATGAAACAAATGCGCGGCTGTTTGTCGAGCGCTGCCGCCTCCTTAACCCAAGCGGTGTTGAATCAATCTCCAGCTCATTTATGGTAGCGTCCTCCGGTATGGGTTGATCGTCTCGCATTCGTATAGGCGCACTGACGCTCACGCAGCTGTCTGGCAGACGCCTTTCAAATGTTGGAAGTACCGCATGGAAGTCGGGTTTTATCAACACCTCACTCTCCTCATCCATTTCCCCAATCTCACTGAAGGTGCGGAAGGTGAGAGGAGTTTGAAAGCAGCCGTCATAAGCTGTTGAGAGTATGGACTGGTTTGATCGTGTCTCCGCTAGGGAGAAGGAAGCCTCCCTTACCACAAGGTTGTCAACAGCATGGTTTACAAAGACGGAAACATTATTGCACGCATCCTTCAAGGAGTGGCGCCCCTGTGGTGTCGGTCTAGATTTATCGTTTATTCGTCGGTAACCATCAAGAATTTGTTCAACAATGAATTGCAACCTGTCCTCACTGACACTTCTTCCCATGGGGACCGCGGAGAGGATGCGTGGGCGATCACTGATGAAACCGTAGTGCGTGTGGGGATGCTGCCGTTGCGCTAAATGATGCCGCTCATTCACCACTGGAATATCCCCGCCCACTGCCAAACAAGGTGTTTGTGGTGTTAGTACATCGGGAAGTAATGGTGTATTTTGCACTCCCTCTTTAATGCTGGCGTCCGGGCCGGGTTGCGGCTCCTGCTGCTCGTCCTTATCAACCACGTCTCTGCCGTACAAAGTGCACAGGAAGTCTACTACATTGTTCAAGAAATTCACGTTTCCCGATGACTTTTTTCGGGTGGGGTGCATTGCTCTGCTTGCTGCTCCGCTTGAAGCGTTAGTATCGTCCGTGAGAACCGAAACTCGATGACCGCTCGATGATCGACGATGCAACCGAGTATTGACGACATCTTTTGTAGCGGTTGATGGGTCCTCCCCTGACTTCTCAACGGTCAATCTTCGCACGCCTTCATCTCCTCTAGCTGCTTCCTCATTAAAGACTGGTGGAGTTATCGGTTCCGAACCTGCCGACATTTGGATAAGTGTCGGAGGGTAAAACAGAAAATTTCCTGAGTAACGGGCCGCCAACAGACTTGATACTTCGGTGATTCAAAGAAGTAGCAAAAAATAAAAAAAAAGAAGAAAGCGATGCAAAAATCTTGAGGAAATGGGGGAATTCATATGTAAGCTGAAGATGAGGAGCTAAACGAAGGAGCATCATCATTATCGTAGGATACAATGATCACATAACATTGCTCCTGAAACTGCTGTACTTGGGTCGAAGAGAAGCATGAGTCAGAGGTCCGTTGGTAAAAATGCAAAAGAAAAGAAAGTTA
>NW_027124289.1:0-2786 GCF_001457755.1 Trypanosoma equiperdum | reverse complement strand
GGGGGGGTGCCCCCTCAACTCTTCTCTTTCCTTTCCCTCTCCTTTTAATTAAGTTAGGGTTCCCCTTTGCTGTCTACTGCTTCCTTAATTAAAGGAAGCCCATCCTCTCACACCTGACATGCAACCGCCTTTGGGGGAATAAAACAGAAACCTAGCAAACACTGTTTAGCAGGTGCAAACAAGCGCATATGTATATGCGTATTTATGTATTTAGTACATGTGTTAACGCAGGGACGGGCGCCCACAAGTGCGAGCGCAAAAATGAGAGGAATAAACTGTTTGAGAGACATTACACACTGCTACGCAAGTGACACCCGTATAAGGTTGAAGCCCTACTAAAGCCGTTGGGACGTCGCTTCTGATCGGCTGGAAGAGCATGTCGAGCAAATTTCCATAATCATTTCACTGATTTTCACCAGCATCCGTGCCCGCCTGGCACGGTGTTCGTCCGTCACTGATAAGTCATAGAGGAGAAGGTTGGCTGCACATCCGACACTCTGCTGCACGTCCCGCTGACAAAAAGCCAACGCAGCGTTGATGAGCTGATCCCCGCTGAGCCTTTTCCGTGCAGCCTTATACAGCGTCGTTACACACGTCTTTGTGAGTAGTTTCATACTGGATATACAGGCCCACTTTGAGGTTCGGAATCGGTCGATCTCCCGCCTGAGAGGAACCCTTGTTAAGTGCTGACGAGCGACTGCGGCGTATTGTTTGGCGACCAAAGGCATGAAACTCCGCCCACCGCGCGTGCAGACCGCGTCCACGATTGCCGGTCGTGCGGCCTCGAGCGTGGCGTCATCGCCATCCACAAGTGGCAGAAGAATTTTGGCCAAACGCAACCGTCGCCTGTTCTTCATTTCTTTCCTGAGCTCACCATCGAGGTATAAACGCGAGGTGAAGTGAAGGGTCCACCCCAGACGACCGATGAAGGGCTCCCAGTGCCTTGCGCCAAGAATCTCCTCTATGTTGGAGTATGAACCGTCGCCCACACGGTTGGGGTTTACTTTTCCACTTGTGTCATATTCGATGCGACACCGTTCGTCACTCAGCACATTGTAGGCATCCAAAAGACGTTGAAATCGCTGCGAGGCGTCTGCATCACCAATATTCCTGTCCGGATGCAGTAGTAGTGCCTTGTGGCGGTAGGCTGATCGAATTTCATCTGCCGTGGCTTCTCTACCCACTCCCAAAATACTGTAAAAGTCCTCTCCCAATTCTCCATCCTGCTGTTCAGTAGAGTCAGCATCAGCAGCGTCTTCCTCATTAGAGTCAGGGGACAAGCTTTTCTTTACCCAGTCCATTATCTTATTCTTCCGCTTGCGAGACTTACGGTAGATGTCATCATCCGTTGGAGGAAGATCAGCCAACATGTCATCCAAGTGTACATCGATCCACTTCCCATATATTTCGCACCAGTAGCATCTTCCCCGTACTGTTTGCTGGAGAGCAGCTTTTGTGTTCATCACACCACGGCCAAGTTGTCGCGCGCCCATCACCACGCCAGCCAAAGTTCCACCCGCAAGTGTGACAATACCGGCGCCGAGCCCTTTAGCGACACCAACGGCGCCTTCTTCTTTCCCGGAAGCTATGGTCGCTGCAATGAGACCACTCATTCCCATGCCAACTCCTACCACCACATTTCTGGCGGCATCGGCTACTCCATGTCCAACATGTTTAGGCACACTGTCAGCAAAAGGGCTCCGCAACAGAGAAAGCGGTACTCGGGGTACATTCGTATTTTCTGTCCCCCTCCTCCTTTTCCTTCCGCTTGGATTGCATCCGTTGCTTTTCCCCATGTTTTCAACTGTACATAAAACAAACATATGGGATAGTAATAGTTGCGGGGTGATGACAAGTGAGGTGTGATGAGAATACCAACCGCTGGAAGAACCACGCAGAACACTACACAAATGCACACACGTATATGTGTATGTGTAAAAGAACAAATATTCTTTTATTTTAAGAGAGAGAGAGAGGGGGGGGGGAACATCCAGACCATTTCAGAATTTGTACCAACACTCCAAGTGCCGCCGGTTTGCGTACCGTATGCCGCTGAGAGTTACCTGCGCACGACTGTCCTGTCGTCACACAAAGATTTGGAGAAAAGAACAGCGGGTAAAGAGGAGTCGGCATCGCTAGTGTTTCCGTGCAAGGCAAAAGAAAAAAAAACGGGAAAGAAAACAACAACAAGCAAACACAAAAGAAGGGAAAACGTCATGCGACCGCAAACCGCCAAGCGGAAAGGGGGACTCCGCACGACGGTTAAATGAATTAATTATCAGCGGTGTTCGCGCAATTCATTAAATTATTGAAAAGTGGGGATTCGTGCAACCTGTCATTTTTGTTTTTTGTGACGCGTAGTTTGTCACTCAACAAGTAATATGACATATTTTTGTGTGTGCCATGTGACTTTCCTTGAAACTACGAAGGGGAAGAAGGGTTCAGAATTCTCAATTTGTGTAAATAAATGAACTAATCAGAGGAAAAAAAAAGGGGAAACAGGGAAGAGATAATAATAATAAAAGAACCGCCACAATTCCGTGGCTTAAAGCTGAGCAGGTGACAGACATATGCGAGGGTTATGCAGTGATAGAAAATAGCAGTCCGCAGTGGGAGCGCACACCTGGTCAGAAAAAAAAGTAAAATAAAGAAATAAAAAGAAAATTAGCCCTTTCCGAATTTCTCAACGCCCACTCAAAGTTGTGGAGTGTACTGGGCAAAAATAAAATAAAAGACAAAAAGTAGATAAATACAACAACAAGCACACCAATAAATAGGAGGGAGAG
>NW_027124427.1:2948-3345 GCF_001457755.1 Trypanosoma equiperdum | reverse complement strand
ACTGGACCCTGGCACCACGTTGAGGTGGCTGGCATTGCCAGGGTATGTTGCAAAACTCAGCCGGCGGCAAATCTTTTACAATATCGAAAAGCACACCGGCGGAAATGGTTTGCTCGGAATTCACGGGCACTGACATAGGATTCACAACCACAACCCCACAAACTTGCCATAGCATTCATACCTATTCTAAAACTTTCATACCATCAGCAACGGATATCGGCCACGCGTTGTGCAAAGCTGCCGAAGCACTGCAAGCGGCCAGTCCGCTGCACTTCCAAACAACAGCAAGGAGCTTGTCAATAGTAAAGACTTCAGGGAAATAGTCAATAATCTCCGAGCGGTCAGCGACAACAGGTATGACCTAGACAAATCAGAGGAACTAGCTAAACTACAACAT
>NW_027124427.1:2560-2938 GCF_001457755.1 Trypanosoma equiperdum | reverse complement strand
GAACAGGAAGTAACCCAAAGAAAGGCAGTATCGCCGACTTGGCTTCGAAACCCGAAGCTACCCTAGCTCTTAGTTTTTTGGAAGGAAAAAACCTAATGCAAAAACTTTGCCAAAACGAAGACCTCCTCGCAAAAAAGGCAGAACTTGCTTGCACAGACAAGGGAAAAGATGACTGTACAAGCAAAAAGTGTGAACTCAAAGAAGGAAAGTGCGTTGCAAAAGAGGGGGCGAAAGTGGAGGAGACAGGTGCGACAAACACAAACACCACAGGGAGCAATTCTGTCATAATAAAAAAGGTCCCTCCTTTGCTTGCATTTTTGACTCTAGCATAACACTTCTAGGATTTTTGCTAAATTTTATAAAAATTATGAAATTTGT
>NW_027124427.1:2231-2550 GCF_001457755.1 Trypanosoma equiperdum | reverse complement strand
TTTGAGAGAATTTGCTAAATTTGTGATACTTTAGTGTTTTTGATGAAAATAAGAAAATCAGTGAAATTTTTAAAAAATCTAAAAATATGAAAATTTGGTGTGAAAGTAGCATATGGGTGTTAAGTAGTAGAGTGATAGGGTATGAAAATTGAGTGAAATTCTAAATTTGTTTGTTTTGTTTACTTTATTGATGTTAGTTATGGTTGATATAGTAAAGATAATAATTATGGTAGAGTGTGAGTGTGTATATACTAATTGTATAATAAGAGTGGTAATAATGGGAATGATAATAATAATTGTAATAGTAATGAAAATAATG
>NW_027124427.1:2136-2221 GCF_001457755.1 Trypanosoma equiperdum | reverse complement strand
TAGTGATGGTGATGGTGATAGGAGTGTGTTATGAGAAAACTGTAAAAAAAAGAAAAATATTATTAAAGAAAAGTCAGGAGGAGAG
>NW_027124427.1:1195-2126 GCF_001457755.1 Trypanosoma equiperdum | reverse complement strand
AAATATTATAATAAGAGCAGTAATAGTAATAACAACAATGATAATATAAAATTATAGGAGAGTGTGTTGTGAGTGTGTATATACTAACATAAAATAATAATAATAATAATTATTATTATGATAGTGATAATAATTAGTATAGGAGAATGTTGTGAGTGTGTATATGCTAATATTGTAATAAGAGTGGTGATTTATATGAAAGGGGCGGCGATAATGAAAGAAATTAAAGCAATGCTAATGGAGCGGTGAGAGGGAGTGAGTGAGTCAGTGAGCACGAAAATATTATTAAAGGAAGGGCAGATACAGTAGGTACAATGTCAAACACAAGCATAAATGTGGAAATCAGTGCACACGAGAACGTTGGATGGAGCAATGAAGGAAGGAGAAAGTTCAGTGTAGTGGACAAATGGTCTTCCTACGTTATATGTAGGGGCAAATGTGGAATAGGGCAGAAACAAGCTATGCAATGAAGCAAATGGATACGGAAAAGCGGGGCACGGGGAGGCAAGGTGCAGGCGATTGTCATGCACTGTATTTCACCCACAATTGGATGGATGTACCAACGAAGATGATGGTGGAAACTGGAACTTTTTTTATTCTGATGATTGATGACATCGTAAAGCGCCGACCACAAAGCGTCACAAATTTATTGAATGTTATGTTCCTTTTCTTCCGGATACGAAGCGCTGAACGGGTTAAAATTTTGAGATATTGGTGCCTGTATGTGACGAATTAAAATTTTTTAATCAGTTATCAATTATCATCTGAAGTACAAAAAAAAACAGATCGGGAAACATGATTCTGTGGAAACGATCCTGCCGCTAAACCGGCAGGTTTCCTGGAGGTGCTTGAAAATTGTGAAGAGCGGCGAGTGTTTGGAAGAATTGGAAGAACATCACGAGCACAGGAAAGAAATAAACACGTTTAAAAC
>NW_027124427.1:0-1185 GCF_001457755.1 Trypanosoma equiperdum | reverse complement strand
CGTAAATATTTGACCAGAACTCAAAAGTCTATTTTTTTCTTTGACAAAGCAGTAAGCCAGTGCCAAGATATCCGCAGTTTTGCCACAAATTAGCACAGAGACTCAACAACGTCGTTTAGTATTAGCAGAGATAGCAGTTGTGCTACTGCCAAGCGCAACTAGGCAAGCAGGGGCAGTCGACACCGAAGCAGTAAGCATGGAGGAATTAAATGCTGTCTGCGAGGTAGTTCATCTACCCAGCGGCGACACCAACGATTTTCCAAAACAAAACCTTAGCGACGACGATATAACCGTCATAAGAGCATTAATCATTTCAGTCGCGGATCAGGAATGGACGAAGAAGTTTCCATCGGAACCGCCAAAAATCAACCAGAAGTCGACTCATACGCGTCAAAGCCCGACGATAACAAGTGTAAACCAGACTGAAAAGCGCGGGAAAACGAAAAAGTC
This sequence comes from Trypanosoma equiperdum, assembly GCF_001457755.1. Lineage (NCBI taxonomy): Eukaryota > Euglenozoa > Kinetoplastea > Trypanosomatida > Trypanosomatidae > Trypanosoma > Trypanosoma equiperdum. The sequence continues at coordinate 735 of NW_027124427.1, read as the reverse complement.
AAAGCAGCTGGCAAGGGTATGCAAGCTGTGTAGCACAAAAAGGGATCAATACTTACTAGGGTGAAAGGGGCAGGCCCTTATTCCGAACCGAAACCAATGTAAACGATGGCAAATGTTGCTAAATGAGCATCCCGTGCTGCGTGCGGCAGCTAATAACAAAGGGTGAGAGATGAAGAAAGACCCCTCACTAAACTACCAGAGGATAAGCTAAAAAAGACACAAACAAAAGCAGACCACTCAAACGAGAAAGATCCATAAAAAACACAACATCCGCACCTCACCTGTTTGATACCTAAAAAATCTATAGCACACAGGCTAACAAGGTCCACTGTAGCATATCTCCTAATGCCGCGGGCACTGTTAGAACTGAGCGGCGCGCGACTTGCTCTCGTGGTAGTTGCGTTTATAAGGTTGCCTCGTTGCATCGATGGAGCACGAGAAAACTCAGAGAATGACAAACTCCTGGAGTCCCTATGTGCATTATTGGAACTAGCGGACGGTGAACCGACATCCCCACCTATAGCAGCCGCCGCCGACACAATCATCACAGAGATCAGGACGCTAAACATGTCACAATCAACAGACGAATAGCAGGCGTTGTTTAAGGACAAATAAGGGAAGGGAAAAACATGAAAAGACCTACAATCAGATGAACAATTAACCTACAAAAGCCTGACCGAAGGCTGGGACGGATGGACCGCAGATAAAGCGGCACTGAAGGCAGACGCAAAGTTC
>NW_027124288.1:2093-2523 GCF_001457755.1 Trypanosoma equiperdum | reverse complement strand
CAAATTCTTCAGAATCTCTCCTTCCTTCTCACAATTCTTAAAGGAGGGTTGTGGTGTTTCTGCCTGCGTAATTCGGTAAATCTTGCACAGTGTCTCGAACTCACCAACGTTGTTGTGCTTTTCTTCTTGATGGACACTATCCCTGATCGCCCTCCAATCAATCAACTCGGGGGTCCACTTGAAAGACCACATATCACCCTGAGAGGAAGGAGATAAGACAGCCGCAAGCAACGCAATGGCAAACACTGTTTCGCGCCTCATCGTGATTTTGCCTCTACATTCATTAGTCAAAGAGAGGAGCAAAAGCTTATCATTACAATAATTATTGTTATTGACAGACACACTTAGCAAACAAATACATCAATATATCGAAATTAATAAGTGCCTGACACAGACCAACTACAGTATCCAACAAAGCAGGAAGCACATC
>NW_027124288.1:1147-2083 GCF_001457755.1 Trypanosoma equiperdum | reverse complement strand
TATATCTGCATACAATAAATCCACTTTCTTAAGCACCATGCTAGGTCCTCCAATTTTCCAACTGAGTTCCTCTTGCACTCTCTTGATTTCCTCAATAATAAGCTTATCCATTCTCCTATCGAGCACCTGCACTTTTATGTTAAAATTATCCAAATCCTCCATTGGCTTTATTAACTTCGGCTGCTACCTTATTGCTTTATTCGCTAGTACATTGCGTGCTTAATTCGAATGCACGTGTTACCCTTATCCAATGCACACAACTCTGCTGCTGAGCCTCATTTAGCATATCATCCCTTCTTCATACATGTGCTGACAACACTCTTCGTTGCTCTCTCTGCGTGCATGCACAGCTCCTTGCCTCCAATTTTCTTTAATCACACACTCTTAAATGTAACAGTTAAATTTTCAAAACACTTTCATTAGACACTTGTGCTTATTATTGAAACCTTTCATAATAATGTGATATGATGGAATATTATGTTAGTTGCCAACATACAAAACAGTCCCAGAACAACAAGTGACCTTCCCCGTCAGCATCTCATTTATATTATTTGTGACATGCAAAATAATCAGCATCCTCTGTTAACTCTTGCCATCCTCACTCCATATGCAAAGAGCAATAACACACTCCACCACCCCAGAACAAAAATAATGGAGGGGTAGCCATATTTATCACCACTCACGATTAAAATAACTCAAAACAGAGACACTCCAACGAAAGAAATTATAACCTACGACAAACATGTAAGTACGCACATGCAAAGTTATGTATATTTATTATTATTATGATTGTGGTGAGGAGGAGTTATTTCTATCAATGCACTTTCTCACAGTAATACAACTAGTACTATTCACACTGCCAATAAGATTCGTGTCGAGTTGCAGTTAGGCAACATTGCTGTTTACTTCGCTAAAGCATGAGCAGTTAAAAAAAGT
>NW_027124288.1:0-1137 GCF_001457755.1 Trypanosoma equiperdum | reverse complement strand
CGAGTTGCAGTTAGGCAACATTTCTGTTTACTCCGCTAAAGCATGAGCAGTTTAAAAAAGCATTTGACACAAGGTAAGGTAAACGGAAGACGATTTGGCAGCAACAGCTGAAAGCAATGAAGGAAGAAATGATGTCGTGTACTTCAACTAACAGAAAGAAAACATTTCCATTTCACCAAATTATTTAATTAATTTACAGAGCCGCTCATATATAAATTATCCTGTGGAATGAGGAAGCTGCTTATGCTGCCGCTGACACAATCCCACAATGGACGATATTCACCATATTGGGATACGGGCTTACCTATTTAATATCACCCCATACCGTCCTAACCGTCTCCGCAATAACTTCCTAGTGCGTATTTGCTTTCACAACAGCATTCGATAATATATTGCTTACTTACCTGACACTTTCGTTAACTTCAGCAAACAACCCACCAACCTTGGCCACGAGGTCTCCCATTATATTTCCATAAGATATAAGTTTTTCCAATTTCTCACTTTCCCCTCCCATTTCACTACTAACAACACTCAAATATTTTGTACTTTCACCTGTTTTCCCTTCCATGTCATCAAGTATACGAGACGCATCTGCATATACTTCCTCATTGACAAGTAGCTTCTGTTCGCCATCGGTGTATAATCTGTTTAATGCGTCAGAAAGGCACTTTATATAGCACACAGCCTCATCCAAATTTATGCCGTCGTGGTCATCTATCGATGTACAACGACCCTCCTCTGCCTCACCAAAGAAGGTCACATAAAATAACAAAATAACTAATCCCAGAACCGTACCCTTCATCACCTATGATTACATGTAACAAGAAGTATGAAGAAGAAAAACACATACAAATGTCCCACAAAATGTATTCACCGCACTCCATCTACTCCCTTAATATTTGGAAATACCAAACGATCATATTTTCTGCAGCTGCTGAGGCCATGTCGTACATCCTACCACACAGATATTCCACACCTCTGTCCACAGAATGAAGTCCTCTAGGAGATTTAACCGACATCATCAACCTACTTCGTGTGTAAAGATAATAGAAACAAAGCAGAACAAAGGGTAAGATCCTATTTATCAACGGTAACTTCACTAACAACCCCAACTCCTCAGCAGGAAACCATCACAAG
>NW_027124676.1:0-1286 GCF_001457755.1 Trypanosoma equiperdum | reverse complement strand
GTGTCTCTAACCTCTGGTGTCGGTCCTTTTGTGTCTTTTATAACTTCCTTTGCTGTGGCGACAGCAAACACTGACGTTGTGGCTACTTTTACCCGTCAGAACTGTTCGTTTTTCTCTACAAGCAAGATTATCAGTAGGCGCATTGGTCGTCTTTCTTTGATTCTCTTGGTTGTCGGTCCTTTACTTCTTTTAAACTCTACTTTTCTTTCCTTTACTTGCGCCGCTGTAAACTTTCCTCATCAAGCTTTGCTAGGTGACGAAGTTTTGTTTCGTTTTTCTTGAACGTTTGCAAAGAACGCACGCTGTTAAACCACTAGTTTTCCACTTTATAACTCCAAAATTCCTTGTTCTATATTCGTATCTAGAAATTAAAGATTTATGATGTTTACTGCAGTATGGCAGCTGAATAATCTGTGGGCCTCGCTATTACTTGGAATTGCACGATAGCGCTGCTTCTTTTCCCGTGCATGGTTTGCCTTTTATTTCCTACATTCTGCGTGACTGCATTTTGTCACCATTTAAGACTGGGTAATTTGGCCCCAGGTCGCACCTTCCTTTCTCTTTTTGGTTCGCTGGGACTGGCCACTAACTCTCCATATGCGACAGCTTCTAAATGAATCCTGTTTTAAACGTTGTTATGGTTTGGGTCTTACAAGAACATTGTAGTATTTGTGTATTATTTCTAACATTTTCCTCCTCGTAAACATCCTTTGTCGTGTCCCCGTTGTGCTGTTTTATTCTTTTGGTGGTGTTTCCGCCTACTGTTTTAGTAAAAAGCATATGCTTCTTCTGTTGCTGACAATGATAAAGCAAGATCATTTTCGCGGTCAATAGACTCTCTGTGTTCATGCTGTCTCTCTCCAGCTTCTTCCCTACAAAAATTATTTTTTTCGTTGGATCTGTCATTCACACTGCATGTAATTTGTTTCCTCTCTTCATTTTCTTCCGTCACTTTTTATTGCTTTTCTCTGGATTATACTTTCTCCGCCTTTTACTTCAATAACGGCAACATAATTGTTTAATTTGCTTCTGTTGGGCTGTTAGTCTACATTTCCATTACTTAGCTTATTATAATATTTGTATATACACACTCACAATTCTCTCTATTATAATATTAGTATATACACACTTACAACATTTTCCTTTCATTGCAATTATTTTTTTCTATTATAACCCTAAATATTATACAAACATAGTTGGATTTTTTAAAATAACAATCATGTTTCATACCATATTATCATACTATTTTGAACAATGGGCCACTATTATTCATAGTTTGCGCAAAT
>NW_027124069.1:0-1464 GCF_001457755.1 Trypanosoma equiperdum | reverse complement strand
ATAATAATAATAATAGGAGAGTGTTGTGGCTGTGTATATACGAATATTATAATGTGAGTGGTAATAGTAATAATAGTAATAGTAATAGCAATGATAATAATAATAATGATGATGATGATGGTGGTGGTGGAAGAATGTTGTGTTGTGAGTATGTATTCACAAATTTTTTAGCATGATTATTGGTGAAAATCGGAAGGAAAGCGAAGTATAGTCGTTTAAAACAATGGCTATCAGCGGATAAGGATATCATTATAAAACATAATTTATGGAAGGAAAGGCTTACATCCACTGTTAAACGAAGAAAAAAACAACCAACCATCATGACACACAGTATAGGAGCCACGATGACGGATTCATGCAGTAGATCGAAATCGCCAATTGTAGATTCTACGGTGTTGGCTCTTAAAGCAAAAGAGTATACTGCTTACTGAACTTCCATGAAGAAGAAGCACTTAAATGGTAATAAACAGCGTATATGAGTCAATAAAATATCTCTATGAAATAGAGAGAATCAATGAAGATACCCCTCCAATTCCGCATTGGTATACTGACAATAAATTAAGACCTTTCACTAAATTAGTAATTAACATAAAAGTTTTCTCTGATACTCAGCTAGAGCTATGGAGCGCACAAATAACAACGGCAAGAAGGCACGAACTGCACCAAAATTACCCAGTTTTAACCAACAGAAAAAAAAACACCATGATATAAAAAATATGGATAAAATGAATCGTTTCCAAAACCTATCTGCCGTTACTTTTTTATTCCAAAAACAAGAAATATAGTTAAAAAATAGAGCGTAAAGCTAACCGACAGCGAAAAATTATGAAATTTTAATTGTCTAAAGTTTTTTAATGATTTCATAAATCAAGTGGTTGGGATACCAAAACATTGATAGAAATTCTAAAGATGACAACAAAGACAGGTTAGAGTTTTGTAGAGGGAGACAGCTTGAAGTTTGGATTACAAATCAAATACTTACCTGTTAACAACTGTCTCTACAATAAAAATACGCATATTGAAATATAAGTCCAAAAAGCAATATCACTTACGACAATAAGACTATATAAAGCCACATTGAGTTCAAAAACTCTCACAATCTATAAATCACAGATAACTGATTGATTAGCAGTGACAATAGCCTATGAAAATCAAGTGAGAAGGAGGACAGTAATGGAGCTAGCTTGGAAGGAAGGGCGTTTCAGTCAGTGATGGGTAAATGAAACAGCTAAACTTGTACTGTCCGCCATGGTGACTAAGCAAGATGTGCTCGCAACGTTGTAAGCTAGAAAGATAAGAAGATGAGGGAGTTTGGCATAGAGAACGAGGCCTGAGTGCAGGGAGGTGGTGGAGCCCCAGCAGCGCCAGCCCCTCAGGATAAACGGATTTTTTAAAATTTCCTTCGCGCCTTCGTGAGAGTTTCCCCCCACTTGCGCGGCCATCAGCCATCACCGTAGAGCCCTG
>NW_027124117.1:34152-39418 GCF_001457755.1 Trypanosoma equiperdum | reverse complement strand
AAAAAAAAAACCTCTATTTATTTATTCGCGGTGATGTGTGTGTCATCTTCTTATTAGTGTGTTGTGTTTTGCGTATTATTTTTGTTACAAAACAGAGCCACTTCCACTTCAGTGAGGGAGGTGAAGAAAAAGAGAAGTTAAAGAAGAAAGGTGGCGCGCTTAGGTTAGTTTCTTTTTTTCCCCCTTTAGTCACCGGTTCTTTCAAACATTTGAGGTGAGGTTGCATTATTGTGAAATAGGTATACAACCACTTAACACAGGTACTTAAATACTGGTAGCGTGAACATATATTAATTTTTTCTTCATTCATTCCATTGATTAGTTGATTGGTAGCCATAACCGCGGCTCATCATCATGAGTCTTCAGACAAACTGCTACTCCATGCGGACTGCCTTTCAGTTAAGCCTCAACGCATCACTCAATGAAGGTTTGGCTGCGATTGGGCGCTTCGACGGGAAAACGCCATCACTTGTGTGTGCGACGAATACCCGTCAGGTTATTGTTCATACGCATGACACAAGCAACCCCCTAGCGGCTCACCGTGAGGATGCTTCGGTAGCTCCGCTTCGGACTTTTAACTTTGGTAAGGCACTAACTGCATTGGCAACTGGACCAATAGGTGGGAGATATGAGAATGAAGGCGTTGATGCACTGTTTCTTGGTGAAGCGAACTCTTTGTTAGCATATGACGTAGAGCGCAACTGCGAATATTATTATAAACAGGTGGAAGATGGCGTGAGTGCGGTAGTGGGTGGTGTTGTGGGCCCAACAGCAAAGAGCGGACCCGCTCCACTGGCAATTGTGGGTGGGGACTGCGCAATCAGCGGCTTCAACTCAAGTGGAGAGGAGGTGTTTTCCACCATAACGGGTGACAGAGTGACCGCGTTAATGCTTATGCCCTGGCCAGACGCGGGCGTGTGCGCTTCAACATCAACGCTGAATGGCTCACCGGCGTTAGTTGCGGCATCAGAGGATTTTGAACTACGCGTGTTTGACGGTGAGGAGCCGATCACAAGTGTTGGTCTTGCAGACCGTGTGCACAGTTTGGTGTACAGTGGTGTACCGGGCCGGTTTGCGTATCTTTCAAATAGTGGTACCGTTGGCATATACGACAGATGTGAACGTTTATACCGATTGAAGGATAATCAGCGACCGGTATCTGCTGCTTTTTGTGATGTGGATATGGATGGCGTGCCGGAGCTCATCATCGGTTGGAACAATGGAAGGGTAGAGGTGCGCAGCGGAGACGGAAACGAGGGGACTGTTCTTTGTAAGGAAACATTTGACGCACCAATAAGTTCTGTTCTGGTAGACGACTACCGCCAGAACGGGCAACCGTTGCCGATCATATGTACGGTTGATGGAACGGTGTGTGGCTTACAACTGACTGGTACGATGGGAAGGCACGAAGCGATGGTTGCGCAGCGGGAAGGGGCGCTTAAGCTTGATATGTTGATGAGGGAGAAGCAAGCGCTCGAGAAGGAGTTAGCAAATGTGAAGGAGCAGCTAGTGAGGCAGAAGAGTGGTAGGACGGATGTGACTTTACCGAAGGTTGGAACCGGTGTGGATTGCAAATTACAGCCAAACTCGCAAACCGGGAAGCTTGATGTGGTTTTCAGTGTAATCAACGGTCAACAAGATACCATAATTTACGCTTGTATCCTCAGTAGTGAGGCTATGTTTCCGGAAAAGGGGCACATTCTCTTTATGTCACAGGATCCACTGCCTACACTCGTTTGCGGACTTGATGTTCCACGGGGCCCGGAAGTGACACTTAAGGCATCCGTTATGGTTGGTTCTACCAACGCAGTTAATTACCAAGTACATGAAGTCGATGTTGTAGTCCCGAAGTTTGTCATGTGCAGGTTGTGGCCAAATGAGTGGTGTAGGGGATCCTTCTCAGAACCCACAGGAAGCGTTACTTTGCAGCTATCAAAGGATTTTGACTTCGGTAGCGTGTCGCTGTGGCTTCAAAAAACGTTTGACGTACCGTTGGATCGTATTCCGGATACTGCGAGCGATTTTTCTGTTCCTTTTGTGGATCTGCAGGACCGCTCCGGATTGGTGATTCGGGGAATTCTCAGTAGATGTGAGTTGCAGATATGTGGTAACTCCATGGATATATGCAGCATCCTTGTCGAAAGTTTTGCTACGACATGTGTTACTGAGGCAACGTCCCGTTGTGATTTTCCGGAGGACTTCCAGCAACTGCAGGAGACGGTTGAACGTGTTATAGATCTTGATAAGGTGCGGCAGAAACTGAGTGATGACATAGCGGAAGCTGCAACAAACATAAAACCGTTGCTTGTGAGGGCTGAAGATTCGAGGCTGATATCGGACATTGTTAGCATGCGTCGCCACTACTCCCAACTGTATGAACTTGACAAGGAACTTATTGATGAAAACTTGAAGCTGTCCAACAATTTTAAAGAATTGAAAAGCGCTTTGAAGCGTCTCAATGGGTTTATCGCGAAGGCGGGTAAGCTACGTATCGGCAGGGCGAGAACACAACTTGTAGCCGAGTGCCGTGAATGCGTAAAGGCAAGTAACATGCAGTCGCTGATTAATCTCATTCGTACTGGCGAAAAGTGAGACCTTCTCAAGGGTGAAAGATCCGCGCTCAGCTTTGCAGAATGAAAAGCTTTTCGTATTCGATTTATCTTTCCTTTGCCTTCCTTCACCCTGAACACATTAGTGTTGTATTTTCCCACAAGCACATACATAACTTCTGTTTTATGCCTAACACTGGTGGTACTGGATTCCACTGTTCGCCCCATCATATATTTCAACTCTCCCCCTTCCCGTTTAACCAACCCTGCTTTCCTTCTCCCTCTCCAGCGGAGTGTTGACGTTTGAAAGCGGAGAAGAAGAGGCCCCATTTGCTTTGTAGTAGTGCGTGTTGCAGCAAAAGGGATTCGTTACCTGTGCCTTAGGAAGCAACTTGCATAAATGCTCCGTCGCCTCGCCGGGTGTGTCGCTTTTCGGAAAAATGTTGTGAGGCCATTCATGAACTCTACGGCTCTGTTGTCGTCGTCTCCTGCAGCTGTGTCTGCTCCAGTGATTCCCAAAAGCAGTAATGAAGGAAAGGATTACTCAGTGGCGAGCGGGTCCGTAGATACGCCAGTCCTCGATCAGCTGGTTGGTTATTACGTCAACATTCAGTCACGCAAGATGTACTACAAGGATTTCTTGCGTATTGAGCACCAGGCAGTACGGTGGGCATTTGCTGACATACGAAAGAATAGTGAAGCGCTGGCGCATGGTCTTCTTCAAACAGGCTTGCGCCCTGGACAGAGGGTGCTGGCGATACAACCGTGCAACTGCGAGACGTTTGTGCTTCAATTGGCATGCGCCAAGATTGGGGCTCTTCTTGCTGTTGTGCCCCATCACAATATAAGCGCTGACAAACTTCGGTTTTATCTTAATGAATTTCAACCACACCACCTCATCGCTCGTGAATGGATCGTCGTACCGGAGGTTAAGCAGGGTGTGCTGGTGGAGCGTAACATGCACTTCTGGGATATGATTTACAATGTCATACCTGAGCTAGGACTATCGTATCCAGGGCAACGGTTTCAGTGGGTGCACTCTCAGGAGTTCTTCTTCCTTAAGAAGGTGGTCATAACAGATCACAACATGAACTTACTGGGAGTGACGCCAATGCGTAAGATGCTCGTGTGGGGCCCCTTTTCTTACTATGAGCAGCGGTTGCGTCGTCTCTCTGCCCTCCTGCATCCCGATGACCCCATCCTCGCCCTGGAGGACCCGCACCCGGCACTAGAGGACAAGTTGCACATCACCTATTCTCACCGTAACTGCATTAATGCTGGGTTCCTGTTTGGTAATCTCATGGGCCTGAAGGCGGAGTCGCGCTTTGGTGTAATGCCTAACCACCACGTGGACCCTGTAGGCGCCATTGTTGCACCGTATGCCGCACTTACGACTGGAGCTGTTCTTGTGCACATCCACAGTGACATGTTTACAGACGACCACGCTATCAACGGCATAGAGAAACTCTGTGTAGAGGAGGTAGTGGGTATGTTGGGTAAGAAGTCAGACTTTGACCTCCTGCTTCGTCACGCGGGTAACTTTGATGCAGATCAATATGAACACCTCAAGTGGGTGGTACTTTTTGAGGACGCGAGTGAGCCCACTGTGGGCGATGAGTATTTGCAGAAATTAGCAAAGGAGCTTGGTCTTGAAGATGTTTTTGTCTTCCGGGGGCCGCTGGAGAGTGCATACATGGTCATGTGGCGTTCTTTAAAGCGCGCTCGGTGGGAGATGGTTCCGCATGTGGAAGCAAAAGTGGTTGGTGATCGTGGAACGGCCGATGCGAGGATTCTTGCGGCCAACACTCGGGGGAATTTGAAGCTGAAGGGCCCACATATCTCCGCAGGTTATTACAACAATGCTGGGCTGCTGACAGAATTAGTAGATGAGCGCGGCTTTTGCAGTACAAGCCGCGAAGCTGTTATGGATGAAAGGGGGCAGTTGACGCTGCATGGCACCCAATTGTACTAGGTGGGATACTCAATAGCACATTAAAGGAATGTAGCTTCAAAGAAGGGGAAATATGCCTACGACTTTACTAACGAAAAAGCGCGAGTGTGTTGCAAGGTGTACAAACCAAGCTGTGATGTTGCATTTTGGAATATGCGGTTTGCCTGTCAGTTGGGCAGGACTCGTGTATGCTGCGGGTGAGGTGGTGTGGGTCATCTTGCGTGCTTTGCCACTTCACCTCCATCCGTAGGGTGAGGTGTCTGTAGTGTCTGCAAGCGTTCACTTCGACCTCCAAGTTGTTGTGGGTGGCAGTAGGAATGTTAGTTACAACTTTAATAGGAACTCATTGTCGCGATCATTGTTTCTGTCGGCTGTACTTGGGGAATATTTACTCTCCTTCGTAGGTGTACCGTCTGAACTTCTTTTTTGTTTTATCGTTCAGAAACACATACCAACAAATGATAAATTTGGATTCCTCCCCGGGTGTCCCGTTGAGTTGGCCTCACCCTGCACGGGATAAACTGAACAGATGACTGGGTGTAGTGTGATACGGTTGACAAGCGCCAAAGTACATTCACAAATGGCAGAAGATTAATGGAGGAAGGTACCCTCCTTCACTTGCACACGGCTGAGGTAGCAAATTAGTGGTAGTAGTAGTACGAGGTGAAACGTTTTGATGCGATGAAATGCGTACGGTAAGTCATGGTATGACGCATTAGCAGCTGTTACACTTTGTGGCATTAGTATCTATTCTCCCTCCACTCAA
>NW_027124117.1:32614-34142 GCF_001457755.1 Trypanosoma equiperdum | reverse complement strand
ATATATATATATATATATGTATATACATCTTTTCTCCTATTTTCAACCAGAAATAGTGGAGGGAACCTATAGTTCAAGTATGAAGGAAGCAAAAAAGAAAAAGTTACTGCGACGGCAGCGGCAGGAAGAGTTAAGGGAAAGGACCAAGTTCATAAGAGAGCGTCTGCAAAACGCTGAAGAGGTTGAAGTGCAATACGTTCTCTCCTCCGATAGCGATGGTGAAAAATCACCCGCTGGTGACGTTACTTCTCGCGCTGTGGCCGAAACCGGTAATGTGGATGTGGAAGATGAGGACCGCGTGCAGCTTCCGTCCATCACGGTGAATGAGGCCGCGGGTTCGAAATCGAAGAAGAACAAACAACAGCGGCAGAAAATGTCGTGGGAAGCTCTAAAGCTAGCCGTCGCGCAGCGCTACGGTTCTGATGTCAGTGCCATGGTCTCTGAACACGACGGCAATGCCGAAGATCCTCTGTTTACTGTATTCTTAAAGTCTGTACGGCGAACAGTGCCTGTACCGCAGCACTGGAACAGGTTGCGTGCTTTCATGGCCAATCAGGCGGACCGCGAGAAGGCTACAGACCTTGTTCCACCGGAGATCGCTTTGCTAGGTGTCGAGCGGATTCGTGCGACACGAGACAAGAAGGCAAGTATTGACCAAGTTGCTTTTGTGTCGTGCTTCATTACTGGCACTCCGCTGCAGCGAAAACGATTTAACGTCTCTCTAAGCCGGTTTGGCGATGTGTTTTATGAGGGTAAATGGCTACCAAAGGGATGTCATACACCAGGCGTTCTTTCGCAGCGGCTTCGGACGGGGCTTGGGATGGGGCCGCACTCGCCACCACCATGGCTTTACGGCATGCAGGCGATGCGACGACTTCCCCCAGCGTACCCCGGTTTGAAAGTTCCTGGCCTCAACGCTCCCATTCCCCCAGGTGCGCAATGGGGTAATGGTGAGGGACAGTGGGGACAGCCGCCACGTACGGAGAGCAACACATTTCTATTTCCTGGTGTTATGGACGAGGTTGCTGTGGAAGAGGCTCCACCAGTGTATTGGGGAACTGTACCACCTCTTACTTCCAGCTCAGGTAGTCATCAGCAACAAAAATCAGTAGTGTCACATTCTGTGCAAGCTCAACCAACCCCAGCGACTGTTTCGACAACCAAAACGCCCGCACCGGTGACGACACCGCCACCAGCGATTAACCCCGTGCCGTTTCATCCGCAAGCATACACACCTGCAACGGCTGTGGGATACGTTCCCACAACTCCTCAAGAGTATGTTCGTGTTCAGGATAGCACTGTGGGGGCGACCGTAGCTTTGGGATCGGTGCTGGTGCCCAAAGCGGCAGTTGGGGCGGCAACCATGAATCAACAGCAACGGCAGCAGCAACCGCAACAACAACCACCAGCGAAGCAAGTTGTCCCCCCACGTGCACCAACAAAATTTTGAGAGGCCGTGGCTGGGAAATAAAGCGATGAGCGTATGCGTTTGTATCACTTTTTGAAACAGTGACGCAGGTGGTGCATT
>NW_027124117.1:14514-32594 GCF_001457755.1 Trypanosoma equiperdum | reverse complement strand
GGGGGGGGGGGGAGTGGTGGTTTCGTATGCCTGCATCCTCATATATAATTTTTTTCTTTATGGGCTCCATTCGCTTTCCCCTATCCTTTCCCATTCTTGTGGTTCCACCGATTTATGTGGTCGAAGATTAGAAGGGGGGCGCAACCTTCGAAAAAATGTGAGGAATTGCATTCTTGATGCTGCGGTTGCGTTAACGTACTCGTTACGTTTCCTAACGCCTGTCTTTTGAGTCCTTGCAGAGTGTTTGCGCATAATAAATCTTATTTGTATAACGACAAAATGCTGTTGATGGAGAGATTGGCATCTGATCCGCTCAATTTAATCATTGTGTTATTATCACCATAATTATTTTTGTGGAGATATGTTACGGGTGCGAGGTGGGGGTTGACGACCTGTTGCTCATACTTTTCCTCCTTGTCGCAACGTTGTAATCGCAAGAGAATACAAGTGTTATAAAAAAGGAGTAAAGTAAAGAATAAAAAGTTACGAGTAGCTGCTTTCGGGGGGGAAATGTTGAGAGATGGTGACCGTTATACCTTTCAGTTCGCCGAACTGAGGGGTGATTCATACTACACGGCGTTTGGTAAAATTACCAATAGTTTTCTGCAAATGTACCGTAATACGAAACATTACGAGTTAATATTGACTGCATTCCTTAACCGCCTCTTGGAGGACCCTACTAAAATAAGCTCGGAGAATTACAAAATTCTCGGGGATGCGTTGATGGGTTGTATTAACACACTTGTTGCAGAGAGGCAGGCGCCGGAGCCAATCCGCCGCTTGAAGGCACGGGGTCCAGATTATCGGCGGTGGAACGAGAACGATGAGGATGAGGTGTTTGAGGAAGAGAGCGAAGAGGAATATGATGAAGGACCTCAGATATCGGAAGAAGAACAGAAGAAACTGGAGGAGGATCGCATCGAGAGGGAGCGCTTAGAGGAGGAGCGCATAGCCGCACGCGAGGAGGAGCGCCGCCGTAACGAGGAGGAGCTTCGTTCCCGCGCCCGGCAAGTAGATCGAAGGGCGATGAGCGAACTTCTTCAGCACGTGGCTGTGATGAACCCTGGTCAAAAAAAACCAAAAGGCGGCAAACAGCAGAAACAAATCAGTGCAGAGACTGTGGATGATATGGAGATTCAAGTGACACTCTTGAGGAAGGAAAAGGATCGTATTCAGATGGTTCTGCAGTACAGCGAGGAAGATCTCCCTTCTAAATTGGCTGAGGCAAAGCAACAGCTAGATGAAGTTGTCTCAAAACTCAACGCCCAGGGCAGCGCAAAGAAGGGTGACACCGGTACAGCCAATATGGGGCAAAAACAGCTGAGCTCACGTCTTTCGGAGTTAACGCAAAAACAAACGAAGCTCACCATGGAGCGGAACCGTCTGGCGTTGCAACTTAAAACGGAACCGTGTCCGCTTCGTGAGGAACTTTTAGCAGTATTAAAGGAACGAGATGAAGCGCAAGTCAAGGTTGACTTTGCTTAAAGTAATGATAAACCATACCTTTATTAATTATCTTTATCAGTTTTTACCCATCCCACCTTAAAATAAAAGAAAAAAATTGTTCTATCACACCGTTAAAGCTACACATCATGTTTTACTCATCGTGTTAACCCTTTACGAACGCACAATTGGGTTTCCTTTTGGCATTTTGTCTCACTTCACTTCATTTCTTTTCTCATCTCTTTTGCTTTCCTTCCCTCCCCTCGTTTGATATTTTACCGTTGCTTCGACTGTCGTTGTGGATTTGATCAACAACATCTTCACACGCACCCACACACGCAAAAAAATAAAAGGAAAATATCTTCAGTTCCCAACAGTTACAGGGATTTTTTGTTAATTTTTTGATTATTGCTGTGTTCTACCCTCCTCTTCCTATCGTCCTGGGTGAAACCCAAAAGGTGCAAACAGGGATTGAAACAATATCATTTAGTGAGAGCGTAAGATTGCTTTTTTAAAAAATAAAAAAGAATAAGAGCAAAATAATCAGCAGTGGAATAAGAATCTTGAGTAGTGTGGAAGCAGAAGGAAAACGGAGGAAAAACAAAAAGGAAAAGAGATCCAAATAATTTTTTTAAAAAAGGAGTTTAACGTCACCACTAAAAGGGGTAGGACAACTCACACATTAGGCATATTAGATCTCGGTATTTGGGGTGTGTGTTTTTGCGACTCAAGGATCTTTTTCTTTTTTTCTTTACTTGTTAATATTTTTCGTTGACATTGCTTTTTTGTTTATCTCCTCCTTATTAGTGTGCGGGTAAATGACTATTCCCGCCGTATACTCCACAATAGGGTTTTCTATTACAACCTTCTTCGTGACATTGGGATTGCAATGGCATTACACAAGGGTCTCGTACAAGACCATGCCTTTCCTGTGCCCAGTGTTCATTGTCATTGCTGTCTACGCATCACTGATGCCATTCCCACTTCTAGTAGTGGATATTGGCGCAGCTATTGAGTCCATGAATGGAGGTGACGCACCGAAGGAGGAGTGGATGATTCCTGTGTGGTACACCATCATGATAGTGACGTATGTCATGGGTTGGGTGGTATTGCCAATTTCGCAATCATACACAGAGGTGGGTGGATTTACAGTGAGGAGGAAACTCGTAAGTTCTATTAAAGTCAATGCAAAGTTGTATGCCATATACACATGTATATTTGCGGTGTTGTTCGCCTATGTAGTTGTTTTAAAGGGTGCCTACACTTCCCTCACCAGTATCGGTAACTTGGCTACCGCTTTGGCGAATGCTTGGGGTCTCCTGCTTTTGGTGCTGTTCATGTCCACAGGAATTGTGGGAGTACCGAAGGTGCTGTGGCGGAAGTCGAACCCTATACGGATGCTGCGGGAGGTTTATTATAGTGCTGTCGAGATTCAGGAGGATCTTGACATAGCTGTACTAGACCTAACGGAGGTGAGGACGGAGCTCATGGCGATTTCGTCCGCAGTCCCGGAGGAGCATAGACCATACTGGACCCGCATGATAGAGTTGATTGATGAGTCTGATGGCCGCAGCTCACAATTTCCCATGCCAACATCACGCACAAATGCTGTAGGCAAAAGGACTGAAATAGACGTCTCTCTGGAACACCTTGAGCAGCTGCACGAGCGTGTGAAGGGGTCTATTAAAATAGCTCAGCGGATGACATACAGGTGGGACGCAACTGTCCGCGACGCCAAGTTCTATGAGATGCTTGCGCGTGGTTCAAAAGCAACTAACAACGGCTTCAAGAAGGTGTGGTTCCCCATGCGCGGAATCATCCTTAAATTGTTGGCGCTATTATGTGGTGTTATCACGCTGCTCATACTTTGGAGTGAAGTGACACTACCCTTTCGCCCGTTGACAGAAAAGAGTATCTCTGTAGTTGCCATTATGGCGAATAGCGGTTGGGAGCTTCCTGCGTCCGTTATTTTCCTCTTCTACATGGCGTACTGCTCGTATTGGGCCATTTTCCAACTCAAGGTGTTTGACATTTATGTTATCCTCCCTGAGATATCGGACAACTCATCACTCTGTTTTGGCGCCACGTTTTTATCGCGCCTTATCATGCCTCTTTGTTTCAATTTCCTACTCATGGCGGACATGGCGAATGGGGCTGTGGATGTCATGTACGGCCATGTGTACCGTGATAACATGGATGCTAGTTACATATTAGGTGACTGGCTGAATCGCTTCCTACCTGCAATTATTGTTCTTGTTTCCCTGCTTGTGTTTGTAAATATCGCCCAATGTATTTTGAAACTTATTGGGTTGGAGGTGCACAGTCCCAACAACATAAACTCCGAGGAGGTGCGGCAGCGCATTGAGGACGGTTATCGTCTCGTTTCCAATGCCTTGGGAAGGCCGCTGACGGCGATTGACGCGAGAGTGTTGGGCCACGCCGCGAGTGAAGTTGAAAGGACGGAGGTTTCGACTCCCAGACATAACAGAGGACCCCCGGCAGAGCGTGGGGATCGGTATAGAGAGTACCTAGCGCAAAGGATGGCGACTGAGGGAGCGAGGCGGTCGTGATGTTTTTGTTTTTGTTTTTGTCGTTGGTGCGTGAAGCGGCTCATAGATAATCGCATTAATTCTGTCTCTCTTTTACTTTACTTTTCTTTTCTTGTTTGTTGCTGTTGCTTCTAATATTCTCTGGTGCACCGCTTCAGTAAAACACTTTACGTACCAACATTATATGGAATCAGGTGTGCATACATATATGCGGACGGTGGAAGACTGGTTGTGTGAGAAAAAGGAAGTTATGTGTTCTCTATTTTTCCGTTGAACGGTAAACAAAGGGGAAAAGGTGAGAACACATTGGCCATGTTTTTTTTTTTTAGCGTGTGTGTGTGTTTCGTCTTTCTGCAAATAGAGAAACCACACATTTGCTATTGTTACTTGTATGTCCTTCCCTTACTATTTGCTGTCATGTTTTTTGCCGTTGCTTCAGAAATGCTTGTATCTGTTTGGTGCGATGTTCTCTCTCTTTTTTTGTTGACTGAAATATGTTGCATGATTTTTTTTTTTCGTTGTGTTAAGATCCTCTGCCGCTGTGTGCGTGATAGTGTTGTGCTTAATCCTCCTGTTTCAACTTCCTGGTGATTCTCCATCAGTATCACAACTGCCATAACCACATATTTATATATATATATATATACAGATGACGCTCTACCCTTTTTTCTTCCTTCATGTTCCATGCCTTTACACTCTCCCCCATGCGTTTGATGCGCACTGCCAAAGCTTCAGTATTTTCTTGGTTCCTCTTTTCGATCAGCTCGCACGGCGTGGCCGTAAGAGAGAATAGTAAAGTACGGCTAAAACTCTCGACACGCGTGTGCGAGCACACGGAGCGGAGCCAAACGATTACAACATGGCAGAATACCTCATTGATCTGACGCCGCGTATGGCATATGTTGACCGTCACGAACTTCTGCGTTCGCTTCTGACGGAAAAGGAATTCATCGAGCGGCGGCAGGAACAGCTGAATAAGAGCACGACAGTGTACGTTGGAAACTTGTCTTTCTACACGACGGAGGACCAAATCTGGGAGCATTTCTCCCGGTGTGGTCATATACGAGATCTTGTGATGGGACTGAGTGAAGTTACACGGACGCCCTGTGGGTTTTGTTTCGTGGTATTTGAGTCCCAGGATGGCGCCATGAGCGCTGTGATTGATTTACACGGCACGCTGCTAGACGACCGCGTCATAACCGTTTCATGGGACGTTGGTTGTGACCACACACGACGCTGGGGTCGAGGTGCACACGGCGGGCAGGTTGTTGATGGTGTGCGGCAGAACTTAGACAGTGCACGCGGCGGACTTGGTGTGTTGAGGCGTGAGGAGCTTGGCGTTGGTGCTGCAGTGGCGGAGGATCAGTTAGTGCATTATACTTGGATACCACCGCGACGGGTGGAGAAGCGCGGCCGTTCGTAATGATGTGTGGAGTACCCGTTGGTGCAACTTTGACCTTTTTTCATTTGAATGCAGAGATGCTTCTCTCCGTGGAAATTGAGAATCTGACGTAGTTTGCGAGAGCCCATTGTGAGGCTTGAGGCAAGGCCCTTCCTTCGCTCACATGGAGTTTGCATGCACATGCCTCACCCTCTCTCCTCGCTACATCAGCCCTTTGTGTTGAAGCAGTTCTGTTACATTTGCTTATCTCTCTCTTTACTTCCCTTTTTTGTGTGTCGACGAGAGGTAGTCGAGCCCATGGCTCTGTTCCTCTGGCTTGTGCTGGCATTTTCGTTGCTTGTCTGGCGATTTGCGTCAGTGCTACGCAGTGTGCCTGCACCCAGGCGGCGCTGTGGCGACTCTCCACTGCGCGTGTGCGTAGTGCTCGGATCAGGCGGTCACACGAGTGAAATGATGCGTATCGTCGAAACCCTCAAAACGGAAATATGGGGGCATCACCGACCATTTTATGTTGTTTCGTCTACCGACTCGCATTCAGCTAGTCTCGCTAAACAATTTGAGGAGCGAAACTTTGGGAGATGCTGCCGCCTACATATAATACCTCGGGCGCGTGAGGTTGGCCAGAGCTACTTTCTCTCCATTTTTACAACCCTTCGTGCCTTGTGGTCGTGTGTATTTCTCGCACTTGATGAGAAACCGGATGTTATTTTGGTGAACGGCCCAGGTGTCTGCGTGCCTGTAGTTGCCGGTGCATTGTTAGTGGCTATACTCATACCCTCGTCGTGCTACTGCCGTCCCGCTATCGCGTTCATTGAGACATACAGTTCCGTTTCTCATATGTCTGTTTCAGGGAAGCTTCTGGGGCCGATCAGTGACGTGTGCGTGGTGCAGTGGTTGAAGCTGTACGAAAATTATCAACATAAATGGTGGTGGGGCTGCAAAAATATTTTCTTTGTGGGGACGAGGAATACTGCGGAAGAAAATGGTTTACAGCAGCGGCTTTCACCAATGTTGGGGAAGTTTGATGGCAGCGAAGAGGGTGGTGGAGCTGGCTCAATGGCCCTGGTTACTGTGGGGTCCACCCAGTTCACTCCACTCATTGAAGCTGTTGATAATGAGGAGGTGCTGAGGGCACTCGCCAAACGAGGTATTACGCAGCTTTTAGTGCAGAAGGGAACATCGCCCTATGTCAATCGGATTTCATTCGCTCACGGCGTTTCCGTTGAAGTTTTTCCTTACCGGCCAAAACTTCATGAAATCATTCAGAAAGCTGCATTGGTTATATCCCACGCCGGAGCGGGGACTATTTTGGAGGTGCTAGAGAGCAAAAAACCAATGATCGCTGTACCTAATCGAGCACTAATGCTGGACCACCAGTTGGAATTTGCAGAGGCACTTAGTAATGAGCGGTACATTTATTGTGTGCAGGTTGCGGACCTTTGTAAACAGCTGCAGCGACTTGATCTAGGGACGCTTCGTGTGTACCCCGGGGCGGATACTGCAGAGTTGCTGAGGTTACTTACCCCACTCTTCAGTTTGTGAGGGTATCGAGTTTGTGGCGTGTCCCACACGCGGATATAAGAGGGGGGAAAATTGGGTTATTTCGAGGAACCAACCGAGTGTGAGGAAAGGGGAAGGAGAGGGAGGGGACAAAAACAAAATGGGACATGGTGTCGCATCACATTGTCCGCATTAATGTCTTCTTCTTATCCCTTTCTTCGTGTATGTTCCCTTCGCTCACCTCATTTTCACCCCCGAGACGGTGTTTGGGTGACTTTGGCGGGTGGTAATAGTGCCTGCGGACCGTGATGTTGACATTTTGTGTGTTTATGGATAATGTGTAGCAGTATGTACACGTACGTGTGTATACATTTGTCTGAGGACGAAGGTATGCTAACAGCGTGTGGCTATTTGCGAGCGATTGTATTTTATTGGTTTCTCTCCTTTTTTCCCTCCATCTTTCGCAGTTATCCGGCACACAATATTCAAAACACGCTGTTTTAAAGGGAGGGGGCAGGGAATCGCCCAATATCGCAATTGTGGAAACGTGGTGACTAATGGCTGGCAGAGTTTCAGATCGTATCTTTGACCTTATTGACACGGGCAAGTTAGGACAGGCGGAGGGCTTGCTGGAGGATGCACTTTCAAAGTTTCCCAACGACCACGCCGTTTTAGCGGCAGAGGCCTTGTTGTTGCTACGCAAGAAGGTAATAGATAAGGCCCGATCGAAGGCGGAGGCGCTAAGCTTGCAAAATGTAACGGACGGATCGGCTGTTAATGCTCTTGTTCACGTCCTTCAGCAGTGCTGCAGTTGGGAAGCCCTCGTGCGAACTTATGAGCGTCTTAAGGGTATTCAAGACGAGAAGGTTGTGCTGGAGAACCTGTTCCAAACGTATGTGCGAATGGGTGCGTATAACATGGCACAAAAGACAGCCCTTCAACTCAATAGCGGGTGGCCTAATCCTCGCTATCATGTGTGGGTGGTGCAGTCGATGCTTGCGCAGGTGCCACGGGATTCTGTGGATCATGCTTTACTTAAAGTGTCGGCAAATCTTCTCGAAGCTGCAGTACTTACAGAGAAGGGTACGATGACAACATCTACCTCACGCACGTACGTCCAGGTGCTACAACAGCAGAAGTTGTATGCAGATGCTGTCAAATTTCTTTGTAGCACGAGAGGGGCATCGGTGGGTTTACCACCAGCCCGTCTGGAAATGCTGGCAAAAGTGCTGCAGCTTAACGGGGAATTGGCGAAGGCTAACGCCATAGCAAAACAATTGTGGACCCACCAACCGGAAAATTGGACGTTTGTGGAGCTGTATCTTAACTCATTGTCCGAGTCGAATGCCACTGAAGGTGTTCTGGAACTCGATGGTCCTGAGGAGTCGAAATGTGTTTCGATTAATTTATCTAACAGCGACCGTACCCTCGAGGATGCCCTCCGTTTCGCTCGGTCGCTGTCGGCTGAGTCACTGAAGGGTTCATCGGGAAGTCGCTTGGGCCGTGGCCCGTCCATGGCGGTGCTTGAGATTCTTTCTCGCCTGGGCGATGACGTTCAGCTTCGAAATGAGACGGTGGCCTACGCCAAGCGTTTTTACAAGGCGAGCTGCTGCTTTTTAGACATTTCAACCTACGTGGATGCAACGGCGGCGTCAGCGATATATGCATGGTCGCAGGAGGACGGGGGCCCTGAGGGAAAGGAGCGGCTGCATTACCATATGCGGAGGATTTTGGGTCTGCGGTGTCACGTTGCCCTCTGGGGGATCACCGCTGAGACGCAGCCAAGTCATGCCGAGGTTGAAGAACTACTGCAGGCGTGTATACGTTCGTATGAAGAAGCACGTCCTCTTTCCGAAAACCTGTCTTGGAGTGAGGAAGGGCTCTGTGATGGTTACATCACTGTCGCCCTCAATATATCCCTTCATGTTTACGAAGCTACTAAGAACGTTGAGTGGGTACAGAAGGGGTTAGCGCTGCTGGATAGTGTAGATCGCCGAGAAAACAACCCCACTTGGCTCACTTTCAGCGTGTGTTTCGCCCGCATCCTGGGACTCGCTGATGTAGCGGCGTGTTGCCAACTGGACTTCAAGAGTATTCAACGTGATACAATGTCGCATGTGGGTTACTGGCCCCTTGTTGCTGGTGGTGCGCTGGATGGGGTGTGCGAATGGAACACTGCTGCCTGGGAACATTATGGCATGCTTCAAAGGGATTGTAGCCTCCTTCGCATTAAGGTGTTTACGTACATGTCATGGCCAGCTATGAAAGACATCCAGGAATACGAGCGGCGGCAAACAAACTCGTTAGCGAGGGTTATATACAGTTTGAGCCGTATTGCTGGGGAACTGCGCCAGTGCCAAACGCAGCGTAACGTGTTTGATCTGATGCAAGCGGAAGAGAGGGTGTTGTCCCAAGTCTTTGAAGCCCTTCAGGACCCGCAAGCGAAGGACCTTGTGGATAACACTGACTGGGTGGTCGTACGGTCCATGGTGCTGGGTAACATCCACAGCCAAAAGGTGGAAGCACTCGCCAACACACTGGTAGGGATGCCTACGGTAAATGAACGTGTCGAACACGCACGCCAGCTTGTAGGGAGCCTTATGTTATTGCACGATGTCTCGATGTTGGAGGCTCATCGCGTGCAAGTCTCAAATCTTCCGAAGCGAAGGAAGGGCAAAGGTGGAAAATCCGATGCTGCACCCCAGGACGTACCCTTACCGATGCTTCTGTGTCAGCAACACACGGAGACACTGCAGACTCTTCCTGTAATGAGCTCTATCGCACCTCTTACCTTAGAGTTTGTGAAAACGTACGGTAGTGGAGCACGCATTGCGCACACAGATTCGTTCGCTCATGCCTTGAGGGCAGTACTTGAAGTGGAAAATATCAAAAGCTTCTTATTCCCTGAAGCATCTATTCTTACAGCGCTTCTGCAGGTCGCACCAACATCTACGTTACCGGTGGCGGCATGGGCGAAGGACCTTCAAGCAGCTACTGAAAGCGCACGTGATCGATTGCGACAATCTCCTCCAATGAAAGCGCTTGGCAAACGCGAACAGAAAATCCGTGAGGCGAGTCTTTCGCGCATAAACAGCGCTCTAACTGATATTCTCCGCGAGGCCGCCGCTGCCTCCCGTAGGCGCTAGAGCTGCTACTGAAAGACGCGCTGGCGGTTGTGGTAGCGTCGGGTGGAGTAAGCGCTAAATTTCTCTCGGTCGTTAAGTTTATAGCCGTTACTTGTGGGCGATGAATTCACTAGAAAATTATGTGATTTTACCGTCTTGCTTTCTCACACCTTTTACACAAGAAATAAGCACCTATCTTCCCTTAGATCTAAACTTAGCGTTTATGTAGTCTCCTTGTTTGGTGCGTTCGTGTGCGGTATTTGGAATGGTAGGGGGGGATTTGCATGCATGAACAAACGCGAGTTATAGCCAGCGGGCCCTCGTATGGAAGTAGGCGAAGCGCATCCACAGGTGGAACCTTACTCCGCGTATACATTTGTAGGTGAATTGGCAGTTTACACTGGTGGCGCAGGACTAACAGCTCTTAATGGGCCGTACAAATGAGTTGCTCACATTTCTCTTATTATGTTCGGTAATATGCTCTTGTACAAAATTGTGAAAAAAGGAAATGGCTTCTTTTTACTTTTCGAGTTGTTGCTGCTTTGTCGGGTGGTACTCGCATTTTTGGATTATTTTCTATATTGATGCATTGATATTGAGGGACACGCGGTTCCTGTGGACATTGCTGACCGCGTGTTACCATATGCAGGGGATTTGCGTGTGTGGCGACCTTAAGCTTTTGTTTTTTTGTAAAAAAAATTGCAATGTTGGTTTATGTGGCATGAGTTTTCCCTTATTGTGTAGCTGTGTTTGTGAGGACTGCTACCCGAAGAACTCCTGGCCAGTTTTCATTTGGTATTGTAAGCACCCTTGTTATCTTTGATTCTATGTTTGTTTTGGCAATGTCGTAGATGATTGTACCTCCTCCCTGGGGGGACGACGATCAAAGAAAGTTGCCTGAGCGGCGCTCAGGGACTTTTTCAAATGTATTTTGGAGCTCCCTCAGCACATATATCGGTAACACCGTGAAGGAACTTCAGGAGCTGTTAGAAGCGGGTGCCGTGTTGAATGCCAGTGTTTGTGCTGAAGCGGGTAATGTATGTGATGATGTTCGTCCTGTTGTTCCTAAGAGGTTAGAAGGGGTTCGGGCTGCATGCCCAGTTATCTCCATGGAAGAACTTCCCCCAATTGATTTCTGCGAGGATACAGATGCTGTGGTGAGGGCACAATCTCGATGCCTTCGTTACACGCAAAGTCTTATGCAACTGCTGGATGTAACTCGAGGCTGCTGTGGAAGCTGGGGACGGCTGCACCGTGGAGAGAGAAATCGGCTTCGGAAAGCCCTTACGGAGGAGGCTGAAGCGAGGTTTAGCTTGGTGGAGTTGTGTACCTATTTCGTTGACCTTAGGTTTTGCCACAAGGGAATCGATGCACTGACGCCCGACATTTTTCAGTTCTCAAATGTTACTAAGCTAGTCCTAAGTAACAACCCGGGGCTAACCTCCATCCCATATCTTCCACCCGCGTGTCTGGTATTTATAGCCTGTGGATGTAACATAAGGCAAATATGCGGGTCTAATACTCTCGCGCTTGTTGGTCTGTCATTTAACGCGATGGACGGCCTTGACTTCATCAATGAAATGCCTTCGCTCCGTGTGCTTGATCTAACACGCAACACCGTATTCGATTTGGTTCTCGCCATTGATTCATTGCGTAATCATCCGACGTTGGACGATGTGACGTTTACTGGTTGTCCCATTGCACTTCTGGACAACTACAAGGAAAATATAACGAGGGGTTGCCCCCGGCTGCGAAAGCTTGACGGCGTTACCCTCCCCTGCGCGAACAATGCACTAAGTGCGTCTCCCAGGAAAGCGCCGTCTGTTGAAGATGGGGCGTCGACTTATCATTCATGTGTCGCCACGCCGCGCGAATTGTCGTTCCTGGTCTCGACCGGGGTGCCGATTGCCGTCACAGTGGTAAAGTTGGAGGGAGTTTCCAACCTGTTTCACACTCTGTTACCACGCGACGATCGGTCGTTGATAGAGCGGCCGGAACCAAAGGCTAGGAAGGGAAAAAGGAAGGCTAAACCCGCCGCCGTCGGAATATCGTACGAGTTTGCCACTCATTTTTCCTTGAAGGGTTCCTGGGGTGGGGAGGAAGGTGCAATTTTGAAGTGTGAGAATATACCAATATTGCCTGCTGCCCCCAGCGGCCGAGCAACCACTGCCTCGAGAAGAACGTTGCAACCTTCACCAAACGCAATTGACAACGTGGCGGAACTGAACCATACAGCAAGGGCTAACATACCGACCAGCGCTAAACTTTCGGACTTGCTAGCGCAAGCGCTAGCTATCACACTCGAGGTTCGTGATGATGTACAATTTGCTAGCGGTAACAGCGTGACGCTGACCTACGAAATGGGCACCTTCGTCGCTGACTGTTCTTCTCTGCTTCTCAGCACGGGGCCACCACCGCGAGCCCTATCTGTGAAGGTACCCATTATACTTAGCGAGGCAGCACTGGCGGAGAAGCGGGTTCATGCACGCGAACTTCGCAAGAACCTCACCAATTCTTTGCAACTCCTCGTGAGTGCATCACAGGCGCCCCAATCATCTTCACCGCTGGTCGCGGCAAATTCTGGTTCATTTCGGCGGCGTTCCAAAAAGTCAACATCTGATCGGATGAACGCGTCCGATCGTTTCCCAACAGAGACAAGGCGCTTAGAGGACGATTTAGATGAATTGAGACTTCTCTCAAATATCGAGGAGAAACGGGTAGACGAACTTAGTTCATTAGAAATGGTGCTTACCCTTGAGTTGTCTATTGGCTCAGCCCCCAAAAACAACAATTCCGAATCTTCATTGATTAACCGGACTGGTCGTCGTCGGGCTGGAGCGAAAGGCGCGGCGCCAGTTGCTTGAGAGCGGGAGTGAAGTAAAAATGGATGAGAATGAGCTGACAAATAACATATAGTGTCACGCACGTAGTTGGATTTGACGGCTCCTCCTTTTTATTTATGTGCAAACTGTACAAGTGACCTAGCTTTTACCCACTTGCGGTCATTCTTACGATGTATGGGTGGAATTTGTAAATTTTTTTAACAGGGTATTCTTTTTTCTTTTTTCTTCTTCTTCTTCCTCCTCCTCCTCCTCGAGTTCCCTGTTTATCACTATTAAATCATGTTGTGGAACTGAAGGGCGTGGTGAAAGGGCCTGATGTTACTTCTTCCCCACCGATATGCTGTTGTTTCCTCGTAGCATTTTTATTTTACTCTGTTTACAAGCAGACCCTATTTTTGCCTGCGATTTTTCCTCATTTTCTTTTTAGTTTTATTCCTTGTTTTAGTCGCTCTCCGCCGTGCTCGTGAGGAGGAAGTCCCTTTGTTGAGATAGGAGGAGGTCGAAGGGTTTACAGGCGTCTTTTTACAGTAAATATAAATAAATAAATATAATATATTCGTTTCGTGTGTTTGTTTTCCTCTTTCTTCTATTGAATTGTGGGGTTTCTACCGCAAGCACTTTTGTTGTTGCCTCACATTAGTAACACCGACCATGAGCACTCGCAGTGGTGTGAATGTGTTGATGTTGGTGCTCATGCTCCGCCAAGCGTTACCTGTTCAATCATCAGAAGAGGCTGTTGTGATTCGTCCTTCACCTATAAATAAGCCGGTGAGTTCATGGAATGTTGTGGATGTTGAGTACTGGATGAATAACACATTAGGATATCCAGAGTACAGCGGGTATATCCGTAAACATCTCATAGACGGCCCTACTCTGCTGGAATTGACGCCGGCGGATTTCGAAGAGCACTTTCCCATAGAGAATTCAATTCATGTCGTTAAGTTTTCAGCGCATTTGAAACTTCTTAAGGGTTCATGCATGTGCGGAGAGGGGGTATCAACATCAGCAGAGTTTTGGTCATACTTCAAACAGGAACCATTTCGTGTCTTCGTGATAGGATCTACAACTCTTGTTTTCCCTCGCATTTCGATGCTGTATATCTGTTTGTTCGACAACGAACTTTACGACATGCTCATCGGAGTTAGTGCCTCGCAGTCAGAGGTACTGACTGCTAATATGAAGGAACATAAGGAGGCCTTTGAAACCGCTCGCACTATTCCGTTCCTTCACAAAGTGCTTTACCTAATCTCCATGATTGCTGCACCTAGTCTATTTATGGCGTTCCAAGCGGTTCGTATGCTGACGACTAATTACTTTGTCATGTCGCTTATCATTACGCATTTCCTTCTTTCGGCATACGATGAGTACGTATTTGTTTCCCTCGCGTACGCGGGGGTTGCACTTCTGCCGGGTTCCACTCTTTTTAGCAAGATTCGAAATATGGTTTCATTTACGATTTTCATCCCCCCTGCCTTCCTAGCATTGTATTACATCCTACCACACTACCTGCAGGTCTTTGTTGTGTGTCTGGTATTGCTTTACATCCTGTTCATGTTCTTCTGTATTATTGTTGTACGTTTCGGCAGGGACCCTGCTGGAACCGCGTCGGGCACAAGACGTGGGGAGGGACGGCCGAGTGATAAAAGTGGCTGACTTATGCATGGAATGGCGAGGTTGCATCATCGTGGATATCCGTGTGCATTCGAAGCGGTGTTAAAGTGGTGCACGGATATCCACGATGATGCAACGGTTGGTGTGTTACGACTGTATGTAGGGGAATTTCGCTGTGATTTGTTTGACATATTTTTACGGTTTCTTCCTCTCTATGTTAACTTTTATGTAGTGTTTTGTGCGTGTGCATGGGGGTACATATATATATTTTTTGATATGTTGGGTTGAGGAGGCAGGGGTATATGGTGGTCGATGTCACGGGAATGTATTTGTGGAGGAGGACAAAGTGGGAAGATATGTATCACAAAGAAGAAAATGGTGGTACAACCTGAGAGGGCAGAGATACATGAGGATTCAAGTAATATTTTACTTCTTCATTGTAGAAGGGCGAAGAAGTATTGCCGCCCAGAAACCACGCTGATTAATGGTAAAGGAGGGGGAACATTACGGGTGTCGTGAATAACTGAATAAGCAATGCAAAGGCGTTGTTATTACTAGCATGCTGTATCGCCTTTGTAGCACATGTCTTTCCTTCGCGGACGCTTTCTGTGCCGTTTCAGCGGGCCGTATTTTTTTTTTTAATTATCATTCTTTTTCTTCTACCATTCGTTCATCCTCGTTTTATTACTTTTTCAAATAGCACACTGTAGAGATTGAAGGAACCAAGAAAAAAATAAAATAAAATTGCCATGTCCTACCGGAGGCCTACCGCGTCGAGTCAGCGCCGTGCCCGCAACCACAGTGACACGAGTGAGCTGTCACAGGCTGAGTCAGTGAAGTCCGCTCACGGCGGTAAAGCGAATTTTGCATTTGGCTCAATTTTCAGAGAGTGTGGGAAAAGGTTGCGAGGGGAGAGTCCCACGGAATGTAACGACGAAATGGAGGTCCACCTTTCACAGCAGCTCACCAAGCGGTGCGATGCTGCACTAGAACGGGCCTCAACGCTCCTCGATAAGACGATAAAAGAGAGCGAGCGCAACAGCCAGACCTTGCAGGACGGCATGGGTAGCTCTTCAAGACGTTCGAGCATGTCACCGAAAAAGCCGTCCAGTCCAGATAAAATGGAAGGTGGTGTCACTTCGCGTGGTTCCGCACGCCTCAGTGGCACAGTGCTGAAAGCACCTCCTCCGACGCCCGAGCAAACCCAAAGAGACGAATCCGTGGCGAATGAGACCAGGGAAAGCGGGAAGTGGCTCGAGAAATTACTCGGAAGAGTTTCCAACGTAGTGGCAAAAGCAAGGACATCACCAGATATGAAGGAACGTATGCTCTCTGAGGACGCTGATGGTGGAGCTTCCGCCGCGTCGACTCCACATTCTTCCCCATGCCCGTTGCAGCGGCCTTCAGTGGGTAGGGCCTCCATGAATGAATCCACTCCAAGTCGATTACGAAAGTCTGTTACCTTCAAGGATGGGGCTAACTTGGAAACATTAACACCACCACCACGTGTGCCACATATTTACGAGGAGGAAGAAAGCAATCCCGAAGGTAATGCTGGGGAAGAGGGGGGGTTGGCGGAGGCCTATATGTCAACTCAGTTAGCTGGAGGACCAGCTTTTTCATCGGAACTGCCATCACAAGTAACGCTGCAGTTCTCTCCGGCCCCACGGGCGCCATCGCGGGGAAGCAGCTGCAGCCGATCAGTGGATATGACGAATTCCCCTGAACTTCCCCAAACTCGAGATGTGGGTGCTGTCATCCGCGGGAGGTCCAGCAGTGAAGCTTATCGTGAACTTTCAAAGGAGGAACTTCTGCTCTATGTGAAGCAACATCACATATCCGTAAAGAAGATGACATCCAAGAAAGAGTTGTTTGAAGTGGGTCGACGTATTGCTGAGGAAAAAACAAGTCGGGCGGACTGAGGGTTCTATGTTTCCATTGTTTCGGTTATTTTTATAGTTTAGTTGCACACAATTAGAGAGGGATGAAATGAAATTGGGAAACGGAGAGGAGAGCTGACCGGAGAGGGAAACGGGGAGAGGGGGTTGGGGGTGGAAATAAAAACTATCACATCAGTGGGAGAAGTTGCAATGAAAGACAAGTGAGTCCGACTAGAGGGACTCTTGCGGACTGGAGGGCTCTCGCTTCACAGAGAGGAAGAGAAGGAAAGGAAATGTTGAACAATATTCGGTAAACAAGTGATCCCTCAGGTTAGAGGTGCCACCGATAATATAAGAGGTGAAGAGATCCCTCTTTTTTTTTAAAAAAGGAAAAAATTAAAGAGGATGAAGGAAAGAGGGACGACGGTGAGGAACATGAGCGTAAACACAACTTTGTCACGGAGTCGTCTTGCAGCCTGACGAGTTTTGTAGAACAAATGCAAGTAACAAATGACCGTTCCACACCTCTGATGATCGTGCATGATATCCACTTTTTGTATTTCTGTTGACATGTTTGCTTATTATCCCCCCCCCCCAAATACCGATTTCCCCTTGCGTGTGCATGCGAGGTTGCCCCTCATCCCACAATACATGTGCAACAGATTCGTAAGGGGAACCATCCGCGTGTTACGGGCGTGGTGTGTTGCGGTATTGGGAATAGAAACAACATGGTGAGTAACCTTATTCGTTGTCTTTCAGCGAATTCTTTGGATTGTCATCTCTCGCTCTTTCTTTGTGTGTTTTTTTTTGTTTTTCATGTCGATGGTTTCTTTATTTACTTCACAAATAACTCATTCGGTATTGACGCATAGCCATTCCTTTTCCTTGCTTTCACTTTCTCCAGTGACATGGTGCTTTTCTTTCGCTCACGAAAATGACGCTGATACGAAGGAAGAAGCAAAGGGTAATTAACAGAGCCAAAACAAAGCAAACTATATGAACTGTAAAGTGGAAAGGAGGGAACACGGAAAATAGACGCTCACATAGGCTGGCACCTCCTCTACCATCTAAAGAATGTTTTTTTTTCTGTTGTTTCGGTTTTGGGGGTCCCAAAGCTTTTGTGTGTTTTAGAGGATGCTCACAAGTTCCAATGTTGTATGTAATGTTTTCTGTGTTGCAGCCTGCAGGTTGGAAAAGGAGAAAAGTGGAGATTGAAAGAAATGAAGAATTGGGTGAGGTTTCTGCTGAAAATTTCATGGAAATGAAGGTATGAAGACTGCGAGGCACTGGGGTTTCCCCTCCCCCGCAATCGTCGTCTTCACCTTTTTTCCTTCATTTTTTGTTGAAACTTCTTTTTCTTCATTTCTCTTATTAGATTCGCTGACGTACACGATATATATAACTGTTGTAGTCCCCCCTCCAGTACCCTCTTATTTCACTTCA
The DNA here is from genome assembly GCF_001457755.1 of Trypanosoma equiperdum. NCBI lineage: Eukaryota > Euglenozoa > Kinetoplastea > Trypanosomatida > Trypanosomatidae > Trypanosoma > Trypanosoma equiperdum. The sequence continues at coordinate 14,798 of NW_027124117.1, read as the reverse complement.
TTTGTTCATTACCTTTATATCCATACGCCATAACGTGAGAGGCTTATTTGAGTTGGGATACCGCGGCACCGATGTGAGTGAGTGAGTGAACTCAGTAATAAGGAAGAAGCATTACATATATATATATATCCTTATTGTTACTGTGGTCACTAATGCTATTGTTAATTGTTGTTTCCTCCCTATGTTGTGTAATGCATCGTTCCAGGTAGGGTTCTCTACCCTGACTCTTTCTTTGGGTCCTTTCTTTCATTTCGTTATATATGAACAGCTGAGCGGCCGGTAGT
>NW_027124117.1:0-14504 GCF_001457755.1 Trypanosoma equiperdum | reverse complement strand
CTTTTTTTTTTTAGTTAGTTTTTTTTTCGTGTGTTGTCTTCCGATAAATTGCCATGAGACTGCGTACGTTTGTGTTATTGCCGTCATTTTGCTGCACTGGTGGTTCTCCTCTCCCCCTCTTTGTGCCTTTCCTCCCTTATAATCCCTTTTATTGTATTCAACTGTACACACACACTCATTCGACTATATTACTTTTTTCCTTTCTTCAAAAACCGTGTGTGTGTGTGTGTGTGTGTGTGTGTGTGTGCTAATGGACAGAATGCATATGGTCACTTCGAGGCCGGTGATTGAACGATGTTGGCTGCTTTGTTTTGATACAGAGAGGAAGGAGAAGACTTGTGGAAGATGTATCTCAGTTGGTTTTTCTTTTTCTTTTTTTGTTTGTACACCCTGCCAATAATTCCCTACGATGAAGAAAAACGTTCCACGTAAATCTTATTTTTTTTTCCTTGCTTGCTTTCCTCCCGTCCTATTTTCCTATTTTTGCAGTACCTAATCCTGTTACCGTTTCGTGGGTAGAAAGAGTAAAGAAGTACGCAGCACCAGAGAGATCAACTTCTTCGTCTCTGACACCAGAATCGAGAAACGAAAAATAACGAGAAGTATAAAAAGTAGGAAGTTGATAGCGCAATACACGGGGGAACATTTTCCCAGTTTCTTCCTTACTCTGAGGCTTTCTCCTCCACATATTCACAAGGGAAGAAAAAAGGGGGAAAGAAGGTTTAGCAGGTGCACCAGGCTAATCTTGCGAACAAACATAGATAAAAAGGAATATCAACATCAAGCACTTTGTTGGTTGGTGCGAATATACAGATATATACATACATACATCTATAGAAAGAGGAAGTGCACAGAAAACCCTTCCGTACGTGCATATAGAAAGAAAAAGAGGGAAACAGAGAGAGGAAAGTGGCGGGACCCTAACTGGTGAATATAGGAAATGACGAAGGAGGAGGTTTTATCCTCAGCGCAACGCATTCAACTGTTGCGTGAGCGTCTCGAGATGTACAACGCCACAATAGTGGAGGCCATGGGTGTCGTCGCTGGGACTGCTAACAATGAAGAAGGCACTTCCTTTAACGGTGGGGAATCCGCGTCGCCGCCGTCCTCTTCAAGAATCAGGGTCGGCCATAATGGCGTGAATAGTTCGTTACATACCATTAGGAAAAGCAAGACTGATCATCCGTACCATGTGGAGCGGGGGAATGCGGCTGATTTTGAATCGTCTCGTGTGGTGGGCGGTGATTCGCGGCGTGGCGATCGGCGAGCGGCACCTCCTCCTCCACCCTCCCCACCAAAAGATGGTCATCAACGGGATCTCGCATCGCGGAGTGTGACGATGACCTCAGAAATTACCGGAGAGGACCATGATTCCACGTTGAGCTTCAGCGAGTCTGAGGATTATTATGAGGAGGCTTGTGCGAGCGAGCAGGCCTTCTCAGAGGGAATGGAGGGATCGGCGGGAGATACACTCCAAAACGATGGGAGGCAGTCTCCCACCTTAGCGCATACCTTGTCACGCGGAGAAAACGCCGCTGAGCTCGCTGCTTCACATTCGGGAAGCTGGACCACTTATTACGTAAAGTCATACGAAGGTGAGGACTCGCAAGATGAAGAAATCAGGTCCTACTCGCGATCGCAGAAGGGGTCAGTGGTCATCCGTGGGGACAGCCAAGAACTTCTGGAAGCCGTCTCAGCACAGGCGCCACTACCGACGCCACCCCCGGGGGCGGCGGTCTTTACCACATTGGAGTCAACACTGTACAAGATGTTATTCTTTGAGCAGTCCCTTCGAAAGTTGCTCAGCACAATAGACTTTGACCACTTTCCGCGGTCGCTCCCACAGGAACAGAAGGGACGACAACTGGCAGAGGCCCGTGACCAGCTAATTGAGAAGGAACGGGCTCTGCGGAATAAGAAGTCCGGTGAGCCATCGATTTCTGACCTCCGTGACAATGACGCAACTGTCATTGTTGATCAAATCCAGCATTTGCTCTTGGAATGTGAGAACACCAAAGGGCTATTTCAACGCGTGTACGAAAGAAAGGCAAGTGTTTCTGGGAAGGAACGTCTTCTTCAGCAACGCCTCAGTGAATTAGAAAGTCGGCAACGTGAAGTTGGTGAAAGGCGGAAGGTGTTGACCGCACTAGAGAGCCGCTTGGAGGAACAGGAGTCGGCTTTGCTGAAGCGTGAGGGGAAGTACAGGAGTGAACTGGAAGCTCATAAGGAGCGCGATAGTATGCTGCAGGGGCGCATTGGTGAGGTTGAGAGTCTAACCCGTAAGGTTTCATCATGGATGAAAATACTTGAGGAACGCGACGCGGAGATGGCTGCAAAGGAGCAGCGGCTGCGCCGGGTGCAGACAGATCTTCTACGTCGCTCAGAGGGGTTACTTTGTTATCGCAATGGAAAGGCGAAGGAATCCGCCAGGATTCCCCCGCGTTTGGAAAAGACGCCCTAAAGGGTTGATGCTCTGCTTTAAGTCCAGGCCCAAATGCCAAAATGTAGCCGAAAGCATTGACAAATGCGCTGACTCGCACAAATAAGCGTATATACATGTAATATACGTATGATAACACTGTGTGAATGTTCGTGCACGCACTCATACAACGGCAGTGTTAGCGGGGCGCGCTGGGAGTGAGGTGGAATGCCGTTGTTTTGTGATGAGTTTACGGAGGCCAAATTTCTCCCCCTGCTAACGTTAATGGGAGGATCATGTAGGTTTCTCCCCTAACAAGTGGTCTTCCCATCACCACTCGTTTATTTTGGTGTTTTCATTTTTAATTTACCCTCTTTCTTCTCGCTCTGAAGGTTCCTTCCATTCCCCACCCCCCACAGATGTTCACGCGACGACGTTTTAATTTCCCACGTGTGCTCGTGTTCGTTGTTTACCTAGTAACAAGGTGCGGCCTTACCTTGCCGAAGACGAATAAATTGGTATCGTCACCAGGGGCGGCGGAAGGCAGAAGTGCAACCTATGCTAAACCGCAGTCAGGTGGAGTAAATGGCACTGGAAGTTGAGTGTGGCAGAAGGTAATGACACTCTTGTTCGCGCTTACTATTCTCTAGCCTCACTTCATGACTTGTTTGCTGGGGAAATTCTGTCTTTGGTATCTCCTTAAGTCCTTACCTTCGCTCCTGCTTGCCTTACTGATGATTTTTTTTTTTTGACTCACCGCTCCATATTTAACGCTACCACCTTGTTCTGCCTTTCACCTCTATTCTTTTCAACAAACTCACCTCCTGCGGGGAATGGGGAACGCGCGTATTGGGAAATTAGGGAATTTCTAATCACCATTTATGCCGGGACGCGAAAAGAAACGACGCATCGGCACCCGCACAAATCCCCTAGGCGAAGACCTGCACGCCGACCGGTTTGCCAGCGCCAAGCGAGGAGCGGTGGAAAGCAAAGCGTCGGGAGCTTCAGATGATGTAGATGTTGACTTGGAGGGTGGAATTGTTCTGCCAGGGCGAGTGGCCAGTAAAATTCTCAAAACCGCACGCCAGCAAATCGAGGCAATTGCTGCGGAGGAACAGGAAGACGGTGGTGGGCTTCACGGTGAAGAAAGTAGCGATGGAGACGACTGCAACAACGACCCTACCATAGTTAATCTACAAAACGAGGAAGATGGGGAGGACGCCGGCACTAGGTTCTATGAAAACGAAGATGAGAGTGAAGAACCAATTGTTATTGAATACGATGAGGCGGAGTCGGTTGTGTCAGAAATTCCGTCAGAGATTGACATGGGTGTTGACATGTACGACATTGACGATGAGGAGGCACGGTTGCTACAGAAGTTTCAACCTCAATCCCATGTGCAAAGTCGTAACCTTGCTGACATGATTATGGAGAAGATAAAGGAACGCGAAGACGCCCGAAAGGTAGCCGCCTCTTCCCCTTCAGGTGACGGGTGTGAGGGAATGGGTGAAACAGGAGAGAGTCGTGTCGACCCACGTGTTGCGCGTGTGTACACTGCTATTGGTACTATCCTGAAGAATTACACCTCGGGGAAGGTGCCGAAGGCGTTCAAGGTGTTGCCGAACATAAAGAATTGGGAGCAGTTGCTCATGTTAACGAAACCACACGAATGGTCGCCTCACGCCACGTACCAGGCCACACGCATATTCGCTGCGAACCTTAACGAGCGCATGGCACAGCGGTTTTACGCAGCTGTGCTCCTACCCGTTGTGCACGAGCACATGTCTGCGGAGAAGAAGCTTCACCCGGCGCTGTACATGGCAATAAGGAAGGCGCTGTTTAAACCAGTGGCATTTTATAAGGGATTTATTCTCCCACTTGCAGCTGACGATGAGTGTACGCTGAAGGAGGCCCTGGTCGTTGCCAGTGTGCTGCAGCGTATGCATTTGCCGCCAGTTCCCACAGCCGTGACTATTGTCAAGTTGGCGCAACAGCCATTCTCGGGTCCTCGCTCGGTTCTGCTGCGTGTACTGATCGACAAGAAGATGGCGATGCCATACCAAGCTATTGACGCCCTTGTAGCATACTTCCACCGCTTCATACAATCCCACAGTAAGGAGGAGAAATTGCCAGTACTTTGGCACCAAACTCTGCTCTCATTCTCACAACGATATAAGGGAGACTTTACCGCTGAGCAGGTCGCTCTGCTACTGCAGGTGTGCTCAAAGCATTTCCACTACCTCATAACACCTGAGGTTCGCCGAGAGCTGCATGCATCCCCAGTTATGGCGAAAGGAGGGAACAGTTGAGGAGCAAACACGTAGTTAAAGATCTCCTCGTGCTGTCGCACAGCTTGGACGACTAACTTTGGCCACCCGCGGATTGGTGGTTCGTTTTCCCTTTAGTCTTTCTCTGAACAGCTGCGTGATCACTTGTGATTGACCGGCAGTCTAAGCGTTAGGGGTTTGCTCACATCCGACCGAATAATTAATTATTTGATGTGGGCGCGAAACATGCGAGGACACGTTCTGTGAAGGAGTTCCAGAAACGTGTGAGTAAGCAGTAGCAGTCGCAAGGGCGGCTATGAAAGGTTGAAAGTTAAGGAATCATATACGTGTCTGCGAATTAATTTAAACAGTAATTTTTTTTCCGCTATCCCAACACCTCATTTCATTGTGTATTGCTCAACTTTTCCCTTGTTTGTTTATTGGCACTCCTGTATGTTTTCTCTACGTGTCTTTTGCCCCCTCCTCCTCCTCCCTTTCACCTACTACGCGGGATTCATTATCGCAAAAAGAAAGGAAGAGTTAGTGAACCCACTCTGCGGCGGCAGTGGCTGGCGTCTGCAGAAAAGAATTAAGAAGGAATATAGGGGTTGTTGGGTGGTGGAGGACGCGCTGCAGTCATCTTCATTTCCACACACACACACACACACACACACCCCTGGGAGTAATATAATAGTTTAAGAGCGCAGTGACAGTTGTCACCCATGCGGCGGTGCTTATGGAGCTGCAGTTTTCTTACATGTGCATCGAGAGAATTGCAGCGGCGCGGTGCGGCCAGCCGGGTCCCCCCACCTCTACCGAATGTCCGCGGAACTCCGACTCGATTGGGTTCCGCAACGAAACTCCCCCCGCCTCCACCGTTGCCCGGAGCCGTTGCGTCGACACACGCCGCGTTGCCGTGGAAATCACCCCAAGAAGTTCTCTTGACGTTCATTGAATACATTCCGACGTTTTACGTTCCCGTACATTGTGTGGCGGCCATACTCTCGGAAGACAGTAGGAAATATTTTATCGGCCGTGGCCGTTTCTTGTCTTTTATTAAGCGGTACCGTTTCTTTTTCGATGTTCGCGTTATCGATGGCGTACGTGCAGATGTGAAGTTGCGTGATGATTTAAACCATCCACGTCGTGGGGCAGCGGATGAGAAGTTCGTGATGACAGACGTAGGGGACGTGATCAACTATGTTGCTCTACCTGAGTACATTGTGTCTCTCGACTCTATTGAGCAATCTAATGGGAGCGTTGCGTTGAAACCAGCAGCGGCCCCCCCAGCCGTGCACGTGCGCTTGGAGGAACGAGTGCCGGTGTTGGAACGATTAAAGGCCCTTGTGCCAAGTGAATTTACGCTTATTGACCAAGTTGAGGAGAGCGTTCCTGAGGATGTGCTGTTTCATCCTTATTTCGATTGTCAAGGTGGGTTAGTTGCGATCGCATCGAAGTTCCCAGAGCATTTTCAGGTCATTGAGGGAATGATCCGCCGTCGCCCTCCACATTTGGCGCCTCTGGCTCTTAACGATTACACGCTCGATAACTCACCCATACCGGATGTTGCCAAGATGGTGCAGGAGCAGGTGTGCTGTAGTGACATTCCACAGTGGGTGAGTATCACCTCCCTATATGAGCAGCTCACACGAGACCAAAAAAAGCTGATTAAGCGTGAGTTTAAGAGCTTTGCAGGTTTCCTGCGGGCTCATGGGAAGTCACTGTCACTTTCACAAGATATGTTACAGGTGGCGAAGTGGATTCCTCATCATAAGAAGGATCCGACATCACTGTCGTCGGAGGGGAATGGTGATGACAAGAAAGAAGTCATCACCGAAGGCAGTTCTGATGGTGCCGCTAGAGGGAATGGTAGTGACACCTCCGCAAGAGCGGCCCCGCAAACCGCGATGAAGGTTCAATATGAGTACACGCACATACAGGTGATAAATGAGCTCTTTGATAAATTTCCTTCAAACCGCACACTCAATCTTGTGGAGGTTCTCGAACTTGTTAGGCCTGATATGCGATATTCCCTACCGAAAAAGGTAGTTGCCTGGCTTGCTTCGTATCCGTCCTACTTTGTGGTGGACGATCCCACCGAGAAGGATCCCCAAAAAGTTCGGATTCGACGTGCTTCCGATCGCCAACCGCTGGACATTGCCTTCGAACTGTACCAGTATATTCCTCAGGAAGGTATCACTGAAGATGAGCTTCTACCCAAGTTGTCAGATTTTCACCGTGAGCATGTAAAGCGCATGGGGTTGCCCCACGTTGTGAATTCCCTATCTGAGTGGCTGATTCTGGAGGAGAGGAATAGTGATGGGAAGATGGTACTGAAGCGCTTGCAAACAGAGTTGGAGTTGGAGCGCGCTATATGTTCGAAGGACTCCGTGCAGGCTGGTGGTGGTGGTGGTGGTCACAGGGACTCTGCTGACAGTCTAGATGATAAGGAAATTGAAAAGATGTGGCCGAAGCTGAAGTACGAAGGGGTTATGCAGTCCCAGTCGCGTGCGCACCATCGTCGTCGATAAGAATGGCATTGTTGCTACGAAGTGCTGTTGAGTATCATGGATTCACGAAGAGATCTACTGTGATGTCTAAAATGTGTTCCATCAATAGCAAATGGGTTTGTAGTGCACGGGTCGCTACCCTGGTAGGATGTGTGCTCGCCACTCGAGCAGGATAGCTTTAAAATGTGGCAACGCAATTTCGCCTCCGGGAGTACAGACAACCCTTCTGTTTTGTGACATTCATTGATGCATCGGCTAGGAGCAGGCGGACCGTCGTATGCGATGTCGGTCCGCAAGGGCTCCCCTGGGATTGAAAACGTATTGCCACCCATTATTTGGTGATTTTTTTTATTTTTGTCACATACCTGAGAAGTTCACGAGTATGCCAATATATAGGTATATTTATGCGGTCACACCGAGCAGCTGGTTGGTTTTCTGTTCCACATTGTATTTTACTCTCCTTGCATCTTTTATACAGATGGCTTAAATGTGCATTAAATAGACCAGGATTACCTCTCCATTCCCTTTCTCTTTGTTTGCCCATGCACACTTTGTTTCTTACAGTTGATTAGTGTGCTCTTATACCTGAAGGTAGCGCCTGTAATTGGAGAATTTTTACTCACAGATGTCGGACCCCGCTCAATCAGACAACACGGGCGCCAATGAAGCAACCACAGCAAATGCGCCTAAAAGCACTAACAAGAAGCAAAACGAGAAAGAAGCCCGAAAGGCAGCGCGCCTAGCTGAAGAAGCTGCTAAAGCGGCGGAGAAGGCAGCACTTCTGCTTAGGTTCGCTGACGTTTTTGGAGCCGCGCCGCTGGTGCAATCCAAAACATATGGATCAAGGAAATTCACCGATATTGCCGTCTTGTCGAAGGATGACGCCGACCGTGTGGTCACTATTCGTGCCCGCGTTGACACAACACGGAAGAAGGGGAAGCTTGCATTCACTGTGCTGCGCGATGGAGTCCACTCCCTTCAGGCTATGGCTGCCGTGTCGGAGGAGGTACCGAAGGAGATGGTGGATTTTATCGGTCAACTGCCGTGCGAGTCTGTTGTTGATGTAGAAGGAACCGTATGTATCGCAGCTCAACCTATTACGTCCACCTCGCAACAGGACATCGAATTAAGGATCAATCGCATTCATGTAGTGAGTGAGGCGCTGCGCGTGCTTCCGTTTACACTCGCTGACGCTTCCCGCCGTGAGGATGAGGAAGGCATTAAGATCAACTTCGATACGCGCCTTGCGTGCCGCTGGTTGGACCTCCGTTCCCCCGCATCCAATGCCATATTCAGAATCCAATCTCGGGTGGGGCAGTACTTCCGTCAGTTTCTCATTGATAGCGAATTTGTGGAGATTCATTCCCCAAAGATCATTGCGACAGCGAGCGAGGGTGGTGCCAACGTATTCAAGCTGGGGTACTTCAACCGTGACGCATATTTGGCGCAGTCTCCGCAACTTTATAAACAGATTGCGCTCCAGGGTGACTTGAAGCGAGTTTTTGAGGTGGGGCCCGTGTTCCGTGCAGAGAACAGCAACACCCACCGCCACCTGACGGAGTTTGTGGGACTTGACGTGGAGATGCGGATCAATGAGCACTATTACGAAGTGCTTGACTTGGCTGAAGAGCTCTTCTGTCACATGTTTGAGCGCCTATCAGGACACAACGCGGAGTTGGAGGCCATCAAGCGGCAGTACCCGTTCGAACCACTTGTGTGGCAGATGTCAGCAGAACGCATGAAAGAGTTAGGTGTCGGTGCCATTGAAGAGGACACGGAGCCAACCGACACGTACAAGGCGCGTGTTCGCAATAGCAACCTTCGCATGCTTCGCATTAATTATCCGGACTGTGTTGCGCTTCTAAATACCGTACTGGAAACTAAGCTGGACCCAACTGATGACATAAACACCACCAACGAAAAACTCCTTGGCAAGTTGGTCAAGGAGCGCTACGGAGTGGACTTCTTCATTTCGGACCGGTTTCCATCGGCTGCGCGGCCCTTCTACACGATGCCGTGCCCCAATGATGAGCGTTTCACCAACTCGTTTGACATGTTTATCCGAGGCGAGGAGATATCAAGTGGTGCACAGCGTATTCACGATGCCTCCTTGCTGCTCCAACGCGCCCAGTCGCTGCAAGTGGATCTTGGACCTGTCAGCGACTACGTGGACTCCTTCAGACTTGGGGCATGGCCGCATGGTGGATTTGGTGTTGGACTCGAGCGCGTGGTAATGTTGTACCTTGGTTTACACAACGTACGTCTGACGTCGCTCTTCCCGCGCGACCCGCAGCGTGTGACACCGTAGTGAAGTGAAGGGCAGAGGAAAGAAATTATCCGAGTTTCGTGTTTGTGCCTTGTTTTTTTCCTTCTCTCTGGTGTTGTTATTTTGACGGATGGTACGATTGTTTGTCCGTAACAGATGGGAAAGCATTAATTAATAATTACCGATTAGGTCTTTGAAAAGAGGAGAGCGATGGTAGTGATGAACACCTTCATCCTATCCCCGTGTCTATATATATATGAACTATTTTCCCCCTGTTATCGATGGTGCGATCGCTCATTTTCTCCGGACCGCCCTGTGGAACTGCTGCAGCGTTGAACTATTTTTTTTCTTTGCCCCACTTTCTCTTTTTCTTATTACATTTTTATCTCATTACCGTGAAGGGTCAGCGTGGGAGGCTGTGTAATAGCATTAAACTGACCAAGTAAAGGGGTGGTTAGGCAGATTATACTGGTATTATCCTCCTCTTTCTTTTTGTTTCGTTTGAAGAATTTCAAGTAGCCCACGTGAACGAAACGAAACTACCAAGGGGCACTCGTGTGTATAAGCGGAGGAAACGAAAGCAATAATAAGAATACGAAGTAAATAATATTAACTGTGGTAATTGTATCACGAACTGTTTTAAGGGTCACATCAGCAACTCCAGTATACGGGAGGTATTGTGTGTGTCTCTTAGAAGAGGTAAACGAGAATAAATAAAAAAGGTTAAACAAAGTGGCGTGTACGCCAGGCAAGTAAAAGGTGAGCGCGACGGATATACTGTGTGGAGTTGTAAACAAAACAATTGAATATATATATAGTTGTGGCGTGCCGTACGTTTGTTTACGTAGGAACGAACTAAGCCGTCGTATACTAGTACCGGTGAGGAGGCTGGTAGTGACCTTCATCTGATCGGCAGTGTTGATGCAAAATTTACGTGCTGATGCGGTGGAGTACACTCCGTCATGGCAGAAAAGATCGTCGGCGGTGGCTGTAACTGCACCCACACCGACTACTCTACCGGCTCGCGCTACGTTGCCTACCCCCAAGACTGGGTTCACAACTTCCATGACATCCACTAACACCATCACAACACATAGTGGGTTTTCTGCACAGGCGACAACTCCTCAATCTCCGTCGTGTCCCCCACAAGGGCAGCAACAGCAAACAGTGGTGCCCCCGCCTACACGTAGCCCCGTTTCAACTCATGTAATACCCACTCGAATGAGTCCCGTGCATGCGCCTTCGGCGGCATTTCACATGAGCCCTAATGCAGTAAGTTACGTACCACGGGGTGCAGCGGCCGGCTCACTTATGCCACTGCCAACATCAACTGCAGACCTTGCGGTAGAGAAGGAGTTGCAGCGGAAACAGCAAAGCGGTTCTCCCTCTACCTCCAGTTGGGTTACTACATGTACGAAAAGTAATGGCGTGCGGTCGGCAACATCGCCAGTTCCCAAGGCCGGGTCAACGCCTATTGTGGCGGAGATCAGTGTCGACAAAACGGATGAGGAGGTATTAGAAATTAGCAGGTGCAGCTCATTGAAAGCCTCGGCGCCGGCTTTTTTGCCGCGCCGCACGCTGAACCGCTCCAACATGACGAAACCCTCGCCTTTTACCCTCACTCCCGACTCTGGTGATATGAGATTTGGTGACCCCTGGTGTCTCTTCTACCTTCCAGTTGGTGGGCCCGACAGCACGAGGGAAAGTACTTATGACCCCACGCTCGTTTTTCGTATGGACTGCATCTCTTCCTTCTGGAAAGTCTTCAACAATATTCCGGAGCCAACACGTATGTGCGCTGGGACGTTGTACCTCTTCCGCGATGGTATCAATCCAAAGTGGGAAGATCTGAGGAATCGTGATGGCGGTATTGTGAGGGCGAAGGTAAGGCCTCAAGTGGTTGACGATGCTTGGTTGCATCTTCTTTGCCGCACTGTTGGGGAGTCCTGGTCAAGGTCAGTGCGCAACAGTGTCAACGGTATTGCCCTGAAGGTGCGAGCGGCTGCTTTCATGTTGGAAGTATGGGTCACAGAGCAGACTTCAGAGCTGATGAGCGACATCAGTGAGCTGCTGCACAAGTTTCTAGGGGATGCATTTCAGGTTCCTTACATTCCACATTCCGTCGCACAGGAGAGGGCCGCCACGAATGCGGCGGCCTTGGCTGTGAAGGAGAAGAAAAATAGAGGCAATCGTCGGCTTTGGTGAGCGTGAGGGCGTGCGTTTTGTTACTTGTGGAGGAGGCGGCCAACACCATCACTCATTTATTTTGGTTAGTGGTTTTTATGCTTCCCGTCTTCTCAGGTGCTTCGTTCATACAACATAGCCGCGCCCGTGCATGTCGTAAAGCGTCTCGAGGGAGTAGATAGGACCCCAGCGGCAGTCTGTCTTTCACTGTGTCACGACGTCTGACGAGGGCGTAATTGGTGCGTTTGTGAAGTTGCGTCTTTTTCATCTTTTTGACGCTTTGCGAGAATTTGTGGTGTAACCGTGTGTTGAGAGGGGTAAAGGAGAAGCGTTGGAGAAACGTGCATTAGTGTTCTCCCTCTGTTTTTCACCCGTTTCTCATTCTTTACATCCACTTTTCAACTCGCGCGCACAAACTGAGGCAGTACGGGAAAGTTAACGTTGTGAGAGTTTGCATGTGAGGCTTATGGGAAGGGAAGGGAAAGTGGACAGAAAAGGGGAGGAAAAGCACAATCGTAACAACAAAAGGAACGTGAATAAAAATTACTAATATGGGAAATCATGAAGCAGGTCGTCAACAAGTATAAACGCCGGGATCAATGGGATGGGTAGAAGGAATGAAAAAGAGTCTTCACCAGGGGAAAAAAGAAAGAAATTTAACTTTTTTTAAAAAAAAAAATGAACCCGAGACAAAGGCGTAATTATCGTACTTGACTGATACTCATTTTCCTTTACTCTCCTTTCGCATTCTGCCACTGCCGCACACATCACTCCACTCGGAAATAACAAGGGTCGTTTGCACAACTGTAGAGATGTTAGCATTTACGTCCCTTTTGGTTCTCGTGGGAGGAACGTCACAGGGCAGCGGAGGGGAGGGTGAAAATATGTGGAGATGAGAGAGCTATGGAACAAGGAAAAAAAAAACAAATCAAAGAGGAACGTCTCCCACACACACATATATATATATTTATATATTAATTTATTTGTATGTACGTGCGTGGGCCAAGTAAGGTACATACTTGGGCTATGCTTGTGGAAGCGCGAGCGAGATATAATCGCAAGCAGAGCCACAGTTTTTCCGGCGGGTTGTAGAGAGAAAAAAAAAAACACAGTGGACCACAACACACCCAGTGCGCGACTAACACTTTGCGATGCGAAAGAGGTAACATTAAGAATGGCGTAAATGTTTAGTTGTGTGTATGGGCTTCGAGGAAGTCAGCGCCATATAGATCACACGACAGACACTTCTACTTCATTGTCTATCGTGTGGTCTATATGGATAGGAGCAGGAACGTATTTACTGCACTTTTCACACAAGTCTTCCAATTTATTCCCCCTTTGCCTTTTTAATGTACCGTCCTTGTGTGGTGACTCCAGCGCAGTAAGCATGCGTCGGATGCTGCTAGCTGCAGCCGGCTCGATACGGTGGTGGAATATTGCACGGCACCACCAGCAACTCACCGCCTTGCGACTCGTTGGATCGTTTCCCTTCAATTCCACAATTCAACGCTTGAAGGATGTGCGGCGCGGTGACCGTGGAGAGTCTCGACGGCTTACGTTCGAGGAACGATCGGAGCGACGGTCGGGAAAGTCACGGGAGCAAAAGGCGGAAAAGGAGAACTTACTGCAAGAAGCTGAGACAGTCGTCAGCGAAGACGTGCCGGAGGAATTGGAGCAAGTTTTTCAACACCACTTTGAGCGGGCGAACGTGAGCGCCATGAAGGTGTTGAATATGGCAAAATGTTTGGAACAGTTGGATGTGGATGTGGGCGGGGGGCGCAAAGTGCTTCTCACTAAAGTGGCCCAGGTTTTGAAGACGGGCGCCGCTACAATGGAAGTAGTGCCACAAAATGTAAGCTTTGCCTCGCCTATTTTACAGAGAGTTACACGGTTTGACGGGACCCTGCAGGTCTCCAAGGAGCAACAGAAGATAAAAATCACAATGCCACCTATAACGACAGCACGGCGACAGAAAGCGGTGGAAGAAATACAACTTGTCGTGTCGTCTTTCAAAAACAAAGTAAAGCAGGTCCGCACACAAGCGTCGAGAGCTCTTCAGGAATCAGGAATCGATGAGACCGCATCACGCGAACTCCACCAGCAGTTGGATGAATGTGTTCATAGTTTCGTCGAGGACAAGGTGACAGAATTAGAGCAACTTTCCTATGATGTAACATCTATGGGTGCCGACGAATCAGACGTTGTAGCATAGGAACAATTCAGCCAAGCATCGTCCATCACTGACTAATTTTACAAAACCGCGACAGCGCATGAATCAACGCGTTGGTGAAAAATGGGTGCTTTATCGTTACAATAATAATCGGAGATATTAAAACACAACATTGGAAGAAATAACAAGCACCCACCAACCCAAAGGCAGAAGAGCTCATAACAAACCTTTTCTCCACCACTTGAACAAGCATTTTAAAATAAACAAATGAAGTAATAAATAAAGGAGCACAAAACAAGGAATGCCTTTACAACAACTAAGTTAACAAACCTAAAAAAACACCATGAGGAAAGACAACAGAATAAGAAGAAAAAGTACATAGTTACTGAAATTTACAACAAGAAAAAAAGTTTTAATGACATGCCTTAAAAAAACGTGTAGAACACAAAAAAAGGAATGTACGCGTCGACGTTTGTTATTGTTTACTGTGTACCGCGGGTTGCACCGTTGCGGGACACGCTGATTGTCCATGTGACGGACTTGCCTGTGGAAGAGTGGAGTGAATACATTTACACCTCATTATTAAAGGTCCCTTGGCGACTGTACTTATCGATGCCGCTCCACAGGATACCCATTGAGGTTAGATGCAACTTTACATCCATAACATTCTGATGGTTTGTGTGTGTGT
>NW_027124483.1:2771-4143 GCF_001457755.1 Trypanosoma equiperdum | reverse complement strand
CACTCAAATGTCTTTTGTGGCATGTTCATCCGGAAAAAAAGAAGCCTTTAAATCAAACAACCCTGCGGATTCATCATAAACTGCACTTAGATATTGGGATATGTGTCCCAACAGGACTCCACCCTCGTAATCATTTTTCGCATTTTTAACCTTGGGCCCAGCAATAAATCGGCGTCTTTTTCCTGCCGGCTTCTCCTTCACAACTGAAAAGATATGACCCATCCCTTTGAGGGAAGATCTGAAGCTTGGCTTATAACCCCCGCTTCTTTCATGGGTACAGCATCTTTTTCCGCAATCCGAAAATGTGACTTCCTGTCTCTTTCTTTCGATTTTCCTTCCGTGGCAATCATCATGTTCCATACCTTGTCAAACCGTTGTCGTGCCTCATCCTTCATTCGTTTTCGTAGCCGTTCCAAGACAGTGTCCCTACATTTACTTTCTGAAGAGGTAATATCATCTTTTCTTCCTTAGACGCTACTCGTGTTTCTTACGAGCACCGAATAACGCTGTGTCCTCAATAATATTTCTTGACCATAATGCCCTCCCTGCTCGGCGGGAATTCTCTGGCATATCCCATGGTAAATCTTCTTTACTCCCTATCAGGGGTTTTACATCAACGTGGTTAACAACTCTGACTTGTTGATGGTGGCGGTCCATAGACTCAGATAGCGTCTCACCGTTCTTTGTGGAAGCTCCTAAGGGTCTGTGTGCTTCCCCAATTGTGTTAATAATATTGGATAGAGGTCGTGTGTTTTTACGCCACTAATGCCGACTATGGGTGTGCCAAAGTCCCTTTCTTTATGGAATGCGCAGTCACCCCAAATGGGCAGAATATTGTTTCCATTCCCTTCGTTATGATGGCCGTGAGCTTTCTCGCCCTCTTCCATTTCCCTGATTACATTTTGGATCCTTCCAGCATATTCTCCCTTTATTAACACATACCTTGCGGCTCTGTGTGTATCGCTTTTGAATGTCTTTGGGAGTGCTCCTCAGTTTACCACTATCGCATCATCTTCTTTGTCTTGTGGATGGGGCACAAAATTCTCTTTCTGTAGCTGTGCTATTTCTTCCCATCTGCTGGCTGTGATTCAGGCAAGCCTTAAAGCCACTCGATCCCGCTCTGGTGTTAACATATCGCATACGAGTTCGAGCTCCCAACGCAGCATGGGGTGAGCCTGTTTTATGGTATCTCTCCCTACCATTCTGCATAATCCGGCTAAAAACAACATTCACGCAGGTGTATGCTCTGCGGCTAGTAATGATAGTAGTGTCCTTATGTACTGTGTTGCGCTGCTTTTTTCCAGTTTCAAACTTACGATAAAAAGGGGGACTGTCTTTTCGACCGCCGGTAATCCGTGTTTGTATGTAAACA
>NW_027124483.1:0-2761 GCF_001457755.1 Trypanosoma equiperdum | reverse complement strand
ATGGACCCTTTCTGTTCTCATGTTGTGCGTGTTCACATCCTTTTTGCTACTTTTTGTTTGCTTCTGACACCAGTGTCACAACATGCGGATTGTGTGTATAAGCTAGAATAACCGTGACTTCGTTTACCGAAACCCTCTTTGTGGCATGTTTTTAATTTCAATTTGGCATTTCCAAGCTCCCTTGAAAGGCTCCTCTCATACGTTGAGCTGCTGTCGACTTTTCTGCGCGTAAGAGTCTTACTGTCCCCGTCCGTGTCGGGTAACTCATTTTTCGACGAGGAGTGGTAATTGTTATCGTCCTCCAGTGTATGACTTTCTCCGTTGTGTTGGTTTTTCCCTTGTGATGGAATACAGGTAGGGAAATATTAAAGGACCCCAAATTCATTGCTTCTTGAACTGAATGTCGCTTTTTTGACGTGTGTTTAGTTTATGTTTGAACACCCCACAAGTATTGCTGTAATGCCCCAATTGTCCGCATGTGAAACATTGAGACCTTCTCGGAGGGACACCGATTTGTTGTTGTTGTTGTCGTTTCTCTTTCATAGAGGCCGGAAGGAACATGTCATCCCTTTTGATAGGGAATCCTATAGCTTCCTTCATGTCTTTAAACCTCAGCCCCGGGTAGTCTTTTACCGTTTGTACTGTGCACACCTTATCATACAATTGTTTTCCTAGTTGGGGGCGTTCCTCCGATATGCCGTCTTGGTGCAGGCGCAATGCCCATGATGCGAAGTTTTTCATGCCTCGGTATATACTTGTCCCGGTGACGTTGTTGGTGGTGGAAACACGAACTGATACGCCGATAACAATTGTTCAGGCGTTCTTCCCTGGAGATATTTCATCACTCCCTCAAAGGTCCGAATTTTTTCTTTAGTGCTTACTCCTCCAGGCATACCCCATGCGCTTTCCCGTAACTCCTGGATCCCTCGAAGTCAAACCCTATGTGACAAAGGTTAAGTTACTTCTTTCGGCGGGAAACAACCTTTCCATGCGCATTCATCTATATGTTTGGCCTTCCACGTGTCCGATTTGCTCTGTTGTTTCTGACACTTCCCTGTGTCATCTCTCTTACATTCAGTTATAACCAATTTTTGCCGCAGCGTAGCAATTTTTTAGGCCTGGACCTCAATGTACGCTACTCGTTATGCATTTAATTATTCCATATGTTTTAGTTGCTTTTGCATCCCGCTCAGCTGTTCATTTGATTCATGTTACACTCGAAAATTTTCGTCGGTGGGTTGTGCACATGCACTTTCAAACTGATAATAAAGTGCTGATTCTGTAGCTTCTAATGTCGCCCATTCTGCACGTAGTGCTCCTCTCGCCTCTTCAAAATAGCCTTTAAAAAATCTGAGTTTCGGGGTTATGTAGAGCTTACCATCAATTGTCTTAGCGATCCCAGATCCATTTTCCGTTCTTGGTTCAAATAAACCATGATATTTCTATTTTCGATTATCACAAAGCCATCCACATTGTATATTACGTTGGGGTTCTAGCGTGTCGAAAATCAAAATAAAACTAGGTTCGCTCTTTTTGTTGAGGAAACTCTATAAAAGTTTTGACACTGGTCAACCATTCTACCCCCGTGAAGGATGAAAGCATTAAAATAAGTAAATTTGATATTTCACAAAAAAAAAACATACTCTCAACACTTATGCTCTCTTGCAGGTGACTTAAATGAATCATAAAAGAGGGGGTAAAGGTTATCAATCTGAGAAAAAACGTAAGCCCGTACCATTTCGCCGCAAGGTTATAAAAGTGAGTGTTATTATGAAACTTTTACTAATTTTGTTTATTTTTTGTTTACGAAAATTAGTTAGGGTTATAACAACAATAATAATAGGAAAGTGTTATGAGTGTGAGTATATACTAATATTTTAATAAGAGCAGTAATGATGATAATGATAGGAGAGCGTTGTGAGAGTGTGTATACGAATATTATAATAATACTTGTGGTTAAGACCAAATGAAATGGTTTCAATGGGAGTATGTTAGTAAAAAGCATAAGGGAAACTGTTAAACGAGACAACTGGAGATGTGTAGAAATGAATTGAGAGATATAGAACATACACGTTTTCAAAAAATAAATATAATGATGGAAAACCTTATAAACAAGGAAATAATAAAGGTACAGTGAGAAAGAGAGATATTCTTGTGTAGAGACAATATAAAGTCTCCGCGCCACACCCTGAATAACACGTAAAATGGTGATATATTAGCATTAACAGGAGAATATTGGACTCTACAATTCATTATATAATGGATAGACGCGGCGGTAGAGACGATGCGAGCAGTAGTAGTAGAAGCAGTTCTAAACGTCACGCTGATGGGAGTCCTATGATGGAAAGCGTGTAATTGGAATAGCTAGCGCACGCAACTGGTAAAATTTCTAGTATATCTGAACTAATCAGTGCAACCAGCTACTTCCATCAACATAACTATGCGTAGAGGTGAAATGTAAAGAATGCAATAAAGGAGTAGAATTCCTCTAGCGTGCTCTGCACCAGCTGTTGCTAAAACTGACTTCTAAAACAAAAAACTGTAGATGCACGCTCAAAGATAAGCTGCACACACTAAGCAAACATGTAGCAGCAGATACATCATAATAATATCAAGTCGATGCCTGTATATAAAACTGTTTCTTAACTAAACAGCTTAGTAGTACATCTGGCTTATCTTCCTTGAGTTTTCTACATTTTTTCTAATAACAGCCTAAAATTATAAAGGTATATTAGGCAATAAAGTTTCGTATATTGAGAAA
>NW_027124473.1:30681-31594 GCF_001457755.1 Trypanosoma equiperdum | reverse complement strand
ATATATTCATATATTGATAAGCAAATTAAAATGTATGGGCAAATGCTGAATGCACGGAAGGTGTTACGAGTGCGCTACAATGGACATATCAACACTTTTATAACTAATGTAAATATTTTACAAAAAAATAGAAAAAAAAAGGAACGAGGGGAAAGTTCAACTACGCAGGATGACTGGAATGGATGGAAAGATGGCAGGAGTACACATGCGCAAAAATAAAATCAAATAAAATAGTTGAATGAATGAATGAATGAACATCACTGGAGGCAGGTTTTGACAATGGTGTTCAATGCCACAGAAAAACAAAGTGAAAACAAAAAAAGCAGCCAAATAAAAGTAGTAACAAGACGGTACCGCTAACAAACTCACACGTGTATATATGGTGACTGATAGAAGAAGGAAAGTGAATGAAATAGAAAAAGAAAAAAAACAAGGGTGAAGGTGAAGAAGGAGGGAAAGAGAAACAAAAGAGAAGATGAAGGGCGTATAACAAAAGGAATAAACAAAGACAGTGGGCCCTCAGCAGCAGCAATTGCTAAAAAACAAAAGAAAAGGAAAGAATAAAACAGGCATGCGGGGAAGGATTCGCACTTTGCCTTGTCTTCCCTTCCCAGTTGACATTCCCCCTCTTCTCCTTTTTATTTTTTTCAGAAGAAGAAAAGAAGAAAATGCTTTCTCATCTTTTTCCTCATTATACTAACGCCTCACTTCCCTCCTCCTACTCTTACACCACCAAATGCACACACTCACACACACACAATCAAAACTCCATCATGTTCACCTTCTGCTTCTCATTTATCTATTCCGTTTCATTTGCTTGTTTGGTTGTTTGTCTTCATGTTCAATTATTCCTGATGGATACATATGTTTAAATAACTCGTAAATGTACTGCACAATAGCCATACATACGCGC
>NW_027124473.1:29816-30671 GCF_001457755.1 Trypanosoma equiperdum | reverse complement strand
ATATATATATATATATATATATATACGCACTAATTCCCATTTTTCATTTCATCACCCCTAAACTTCAATTTCTCCACAGCTAAATAATATATAAAATATATATTCCTGTCATTCTTCTACCGATCCCCTTCTCCCGTTTCGCTCCTTTACTCCTCTCCCCCTTTTTTTTCCCCCCTCCCCTTTCATCCATTTACCCTGTTGTTGTTGTTGTTTTTTTAATTCGTTTTGATTTGTTTTCCTTAATTTTTTTCTTCTTTTTGCTCCTTTTAAATGACCCACTTCATATAACTCTTTTCCTCTCCCACGACCGTCCCTCTTCTTTTTGCGTCGCCTTTCTTTTTTTTAAAAAAAAAAAGAATTTTTTATTCATTCCTCCACACAGGCGAACAAACACAAAATCCCTCTCCTCCATTTCCCCAGGTATCCTACACGCATTCCTTTCAGTTACTGCCTTTCCTCGTAGAGAAAGAAACACAAACAGACAAACACAAACACAGACGCAAACACACGTAGATAGAACCAAAAAAAAAACATATACATGCACATATTTATATATATATATATATATATTAATATATAATCATTTGCGAATATTTCGTTTTTCCTCTTTCTCTCTCTCTTAATTTAGAAAATCATGTACATTCCAACACGTGCGCAAGAACAAACAAGAAAACACAACAGCGAAATAAATACAAAAAGCAACCTTAGGCATCGGGGGCACAGAGGAGACGCAACGACGCCCAAAAAAAGTTAGGGTGGGGAATGGAGAAGAGTAAATGTAAATTAATTAAAGAAGAGAAGAGAAGAGAAGGAGCGGGCAAATAGTAATAGTAGTAGTAATAATAATATTAATAT
>NW_027124473.1:29215-29806 GCF_001457755.1 Trypanosoma equiperdum | reverse complement strand
ATATATAATATATAATATATAATGAAGCAAATATAACAATCGTCCCGATGCATCCCACTCGGCCTTCACCTTCACATTTCTTTTCACTTCTTTTTTTCCCCCCTCACATACACACAAGCATAATAAATACTCCTCTGCAACGGAAGGTCAACATGTAAAATGAGGAAAATCAGAAGGAAAAAGAAAAAGAACATAAGGAAGGAAAGAAAGGAGAGGGAAAAGGGAGAAGGGAGAAGAAAAAGAAAAGGGAATGGAATGGAATGGAATGGAAGGAGAAAAGGAAAGATACGAACACTACAATAAATATTACCACTAATAATAATATTTATATTAATGTAATAATAATAATATTATTATTATTGTATATTTCGAAACTGAGATTCCCCAGCTCCACAGAAGCAAGTCCATCAAATGGATTTGCGTGTAGAAAAAAAAATGTAAGAAGGGGCACAAACAGCACATGAAAACAAAAAAAGAAAAAGAAAAACAGACAAAGAGAAGACGAAGAAAAAGCACAGCACTACAAACAAGAAATAAAATAAAATAAAATAAAAGAAGTAAGACAAAAATTGGAGAAGAACGCATCAACGT
>NW_027124473.1:27073-29205 GCF_001457755.1 Trypanosoma equiperdum | reverse complement strand
AAAAAAAAAAAGAAATTCCCGGGCACAACAAAATAAAGAGGAAAAAATGGAGATAGTGAATGCTTCTCACTTTCATTTTTTTTTTTCGTCACTTCCCCTTCCAGATCCGCCACACACACCTTTTCCTCCTTTCTTCTGCATTAATTTTAATTTTTTTTTAATTTTTGTCTACGCCACGCTCTGCGTCGTTATATCCACTTTCATATCTCTACAACACCTCTACCTGTTCACCTCAATGGTGATTTTAAAAAAAAGAAAAAAAGAAAAAAAGAAAAAAAGGAGAAAAAAGAAAACAAATGAAACACAAAAAGCTGACCTCTCTTTGCTTTTTTGTCCCCTTTCACACCACCGATGTCAAACAATCTATAGCCTTTACTTCCTTCAAACATAGTGTTTAAAAGAAATAAATTTTCATTCATCATTCTTTTCGCAGCTCATAGACACACACACAAAAAAAAAAACATCACAGACGAACACATATTGTATAAGTAAATATTTATATATATTTATTTATATATACTTATATATATTTATATATTTATATTCTTCGCAAATCACAGGGAAAAAAAAACACACAAGCACAAACATAAACACAGACAAAAATGGGTACGTCGTTATCACTCATCCTTCTTGTCTACTAACAATAACAACAATAACAATAACAAATAATAATAATAATAACTGCTTTTGGTTATATTTGCTTTGTCACTCATTCACATCTTCGTGCGCTCCCCCTTCCTTATCTCTCTTATTTTTTTTTCTTTTTCTGAATTCCCTCGTTTCTCATCGTCTTTCTTCCGTATTTTTTTTTTCTGTATTGATTTGTTTTGTTCTTGATTTCGGTGGTAGTAGTGCTCTGTTGGCATTTTTTACTTTTACTCTGTTCTATTTTTTTTTTCCTTCCTTTTAATCTGTTGTTGTTGATATTGTTATTTTGCCATTCCACTCGTCTATTCGCTGATTTTATTATTATTATTACTAATTTTTTTTTAAAAAAAAATCCCTCTCCCCATTCAGCCAATTTACTTTCATTTTCAAACTAAACGTCTCCCTTTTTTCCACCTGCAAAATCTCTTCCTTTTCAAAAATTCTTTGTCACCTTTTCACTACACTCCTCAACATAATAAAATTTATTCTCTCTACCATTCATCATCATCATAGTCATCGTCATCACTCCTATTTTTTTATTTTTTATTCCTTTGTCTTTCATCCCACCATTTTTTCTCCGCTCGGTTCCTCCTTCTTTACTTCTCTTTTTCACAAAAACAAAAACAAAAAACAAACGAACAAAAACTCTCCTATTCACTATCGTATTTCTTCTCGTCCCATTCACTCGTCACTACGCTAAATCACAACAAAAAAAATTGAAAATAAAACAAACAAATAAGAATCCGAAACAAAATAATAAAAAACAAAAACAAAACACAAAGAACACTCAACCAACACCAACATCCAAAACACTAGTGAGAAGTAATAAATCGTAAAAATATAACAGAAGTAACGAGAGTCCAGGAGGGATAAAAGGTGAAAAAAACAACAAAATATCTTTTTTGCATTAATCTTCACGTAGGAAAGGAGACAAAAGGGGGAAAAAAAAAAGAAAAAAAGAAAATGAAGAGAAAAGGGGATGTACGCGTATCTTTTTCTTTTCTTTCTTTACAAAATACAAGAGGGAGCAAAAAAAAAAACAACAACAACAACAATCATTCCCTCTCAATTATTCAATATGATTTTTTTTTCGTTTCTTCTTTCTTCATTTAATATTATTTTTTCTTGCATGTCTTAGTTTTGCTCTTCCTTTACTCTTTTTTCCCCCTTTTTTTTCTTTTTTTCTTTTTTTTTCTCTTTCTTTCCATCACAATTCCTTCTCCCCTCCCTCTTTCTTCTCCCTTTCCTTCAAACGCCTTCAAGTGTACGCACACGTGCAATCCTTCTCTACATCAAAACATGTTGAAATATAATATCTTTTCCTCTTGATATTCATTTCCCTCCTCTGGGTCACAGCTTGAGGGATTATGTGACATGATGGAGAGAAATAAAATGAATAGTAAAATGAAGAAAAAAAAACAACAAAGAGCAGACAACCAAGGGAAATGGAGGGGACACAATATATTTATTTATTAATTGATATT
>NW_027124473.1:15342-27049 GCF_001457755.1 Trypanosoma equiperdum | reverse complement strand
AAAAAAAAAAAATTTCCTTCTTCATTTCATTTTATTCATGCTTGTGAGGAACGTCGTGACCTCATATGGAAATTGGACGCCAATTCGACGTCACTCTCACTGCGGTGATGCATCTCTACATTTCGTCACACACCACCCACTATTCCCCTTTTCTCTTTTCTCTTTTCCTCCATTTACTCAGACTGTCCAACAACTCCTATCAACTATTTTATTTTATTTTTTCACTCGGCATCGAAGTGCTCGCGCGCTTCCCTGCGGTGGTGCCCATAACTGCCCCTTCCCCCTGCAGAAACAGCACTCACTGCGAGATTTAGCGAAACGTCGTCGGGAGCCTTTACTAACTCGCGTCGGACCAAACGCTGCACGATTGGGGCACCATATGTGTAGGTGCTGATGGGCAACAGGAACTTTTGAATATTATCGATGAGGCAAACGTACTGATCAACGTGAGCGGCGTCAAGTACGCGTTGGGCAACGTAATTAGCGAAAGGATTCTGCATCATAAGGCAAAGCATGCTGGGAGGCTCTCTTCCCGCCAACTGCACTTCAACCACAAGTCCAAGAGAGTTCTCCTTCTCGCGATCGCGTTCTCTGTCGCGACGGCCCTTTTTGGCGTACTCGTTGCGCTGCTTCTCAACATTTTCCTTTTTGGGAGCGGACGAACGCTTAAAGGACAACACCTCAACAGGTTCACCACTGTCATCTCCTATAGGTGAGCACATCATGTTGACAAGTTCCATACGCTGCTGAGGGTCAGCACGCACAAATAGTTTCTCCATTACATTAGATGCAAATTTCTGCTTGCTGGATTCGTAGAAGTTCCCCTTCAAGGCGTCGAAGATGCGTCCCACCTTTTCATCATCTTTCATGTGCTGCAGCACATGTTGAATGACATAGTTACCGTATTGGTCTGTGGCCAAAGTACCTACGCAATCAAGCAACTCCGAAAAAATGGCTTCCTCCTGGTCGGGGCAATGATCCATAATGCACTGAATAACGCGGCAACCGTACGCATGGGTGGCCAACTCCATCACCCGTCCAGAGAACGCCGAGACAATAAAGCCGCAACGTTGCGGAATAACCTCCACGCATTTCTGCACCACGTGGTTTCCGTTCTGGTCCTGAATGCATTTCGCTACATTGCCCCTAAGTTCAGAGAGAATAATATCGAGGCCTTCGGGGGGCATCACCTCAATGCACTTTTGGATCACACGGCACCCATATGTTTGAAGGGTGAGATTGACAACATTGTTCTGTAGGCGCGTGGCAGCGTAGGCAAGTTGGCGCGCATTTCCCACCTCAAGAAGCTTCTGCAGTACATAATTACCAAAGACGTCAACTACCAGTTCGAGGGGAGACTCGAAAATCTCGCGGAAGAGAGCGTCCACCTCATCATGAGTGGCGCTCTCCACTGCACGCTGAATAAAGCGACTACCCTCTTGATCTTGCGCAAACTCCACGGCGTGGTTAAGAATATGAGCAATGCGCCACTGGCTTACTCCACCACTCGCCGCGTCAGTGCGGAAATGTTCCAACAACTCGGAGCACGGCTGCGTCGACTCACGAGGGGCTGTGCCACGACCTCTCGCCGCGCCTGAACCCCATTTGCCGCTGTTACCTCCACGTCCCCTACCACCGCTACGTCTACCACCTCGAGTAGCGCCTCCACTCGGACCAGCCATTGGACCAGCGCTACCAGCAGGACCACGTAATGCACCCATATCCCCCGTAGGGGCGATGGCCATTATGGCTGGTTGCATCTGCGTGTGGTCAGTCACATTGGTGGTTGCCGTATTGTAGTAATTAACTACCGTCGGGTCGGCATAATAATCAAAGGTGTTCATTTGTTCTTGAGTGTAATATTGCTGACAGACATTCGGCACCATGCCTTGAGCTGCTGTGAAGTCGCCAGTCGCATTCCAGTCCGAGTTGTAAAGCGTTTGCCCCGCCACAGGTGCCATGATTTGTGTAATTTCCCCACGGTTAACGTTGTTGTTGTTGCGAACCTGTGTGCCCATACGAGAGTGAGCGTAGGCACGCAACGTATTTGGTGTTGCCATCGTTGCTAGCGGCGTCGGTGCATAGGCGCCAAAGAACTGCGTTCCTGGACTCATTATATTGTCGTCTTGCTGTTGAAAGCACATCGCGTACGGGTTGAACGTTTGCTGCTCATGTGCCTGCTGAAGGTTTTTGGTATCTAGCTCCATACGAATACCCCCTTTTCCTACCAACTCTGAGCCGCCGCCTCCGGCGACGCTTTGCTGGCCTTGAATACGCATGGGGACCACAGGATCCCACGGGGCCTCCGCATCGCCCTTCGCGTCATAGCGAGGATTTGTCAGGGGCGGGAGAACGCGATCATCAGTTAACCTTTTCGTCTGGTACCACTTAGCGTAGACCTGCGAACGGCGCATATCATCCGTAGGTTGTTTTCCCTCGTGGAGTAGAAGCTCAAAGTCCATCGCAGTGTAACGCACCCACCCCATTGCATTGGAACCCGTCCCTGGTGGTGGCGTATTGGACGGGTAGGATGACGACCCCAGAATTTCACCCGTGGCGCCAAAGTCGGACCGCCCATGGGCCTGAAGCTGTGCAACGTTACTGTTGTAAACGCCACCACCCTGCTCAGATCCTATCTTAAGCGGCATCGGTTGTTGACGCTGCTGATGCTGCGCATTTCCATCATCATCGTCCCATGAGCGCTCCGTTACGCCTAAGGAGAACATGTGTAGCGGCTCTTTGGTTGAACTCATTTTACGCAACGGTAAGAAAGAGTTACACAAAGTTCTGAGACGACAATCAACTCAGAAGTTTCCGCTATATGACGGCCGCCCAGAGGAGTTAAAAGGAACAGGTGAGTGCGTGCCCTTATATCTGCGAGGGAAAGGTTACCGTTCGTCAGATGTGTGGCACTCTACGACTTATCGCAACCGGGCGTTATTCTTTGCTAAATGCAACGCTCCTTTATATCACCCTACCTGACGATCACCCTTTTCCCAACTTCGAAAGAAAACCCCCTCTCTTTTTCTCGCGTTTGTGCCTCAGCCCTTGCTTTTTTCCTTTGCTTTCACCCGCTTTCGTCTACGTAAATCACTTCTTCTGCCTTCTTCCTTCCTTCGTTATTCCCTATTCTCCCTTAGAGAGTTTGTTACCCTGAAGAACTAGCGAAGCGCATACACGTCACATGTTTAAAAAGTGGGAGAGTAAGGCCGAAATTGGTGTACACGGGTTGAAAAAAAAAGTGAGGTGGAGGCGCCATAGCGCTTGTGCTACCAACATTCAATCATTATCGAAACAAAACTTTTCGATATTCCACACTGAAAATTCTTTTCGTTAGTTGGACAGCTCCCTCCGTTGCATTCCGTCGACGCGCGCACTTGCTGGCAATTAAAATGACCGAAACAAAAACTGTTGGCGGACTCGATCATGACACCAACTTGCACAAAAGTGCTGGCACAATATCAACACAATTAATATGAACTGAAAGTATGCAACGCATCAATAAGCACACTGAAAAAATCAACAAATTTGTACCACCGGACGATATCCACATCCCCACACACTCACATTACCACTGAAGGACACCGATGCACCTAGTTAGGTTTCCACAGCTTTAACGCCTTGTAACGCTCCAGAAGCTCATTTTCCTCACCATCGGTAACCTCAGCATGCTTAATGTCCAGCATTGCCCCGTCCTTCGCCATTGCCATAAGCCGTGAAACCTCGTCCTCCTCTTCCACCAGGTCAGCACTATTAGCAACACCTCTGTAAAATTGCCCATAAGCACTGCCAGCAAAATCTGGGGGTCGCTGCACCGGCGCGAACCCAAGGGAAGAGATGTTTGAACTCTTGCATATGATCTCTACACCGCTTGACGTCGGTACCACACCTCCGGTCACAACCGGTAACACCGCACCCCCCGCTTGTGATGAAGTACCCGTCTTTACATCCATCCCACTGGTAGAAAGCTGCAACTGCACCCTCGCCATGCGCTGTCTGTGTTCTTCATTTCTCCTTTGCTTCTCCCCCACGTTAAGCGCCTCTACCGCCTCCGCATGGCTCTTTCGGGAGAATTCAAGCTCCTCTCGCAACGTATCGATCAATTGGCGTTGACTGTCATTTTCCCGCATCACCCCCGATAGCAACTGCAGCTCATCCCTCAGCCTAACGCATTCGGCATTGCGGTGCTTGAGTTCCTCCTCCAGCACCCGAACCTTCGTTCTGAGAGTCTTATTTTCCTCTTCCAACTGCTCAACTGGCATGACGGGATATTCCTACAGCTCAAAAACCTACACACCGCGGCAGGACTCCACGCACCACGTTGCCCTCCTGACGATTAAGGAGGCAACCGCCTTCCGACACCACGAGAGAAAGAGGAAAGAAGCTTAAACGGAGAATGCAGAAAGTGACGTAAGCAAAACTAAGGACTAAGTACAGGCCACTCATCGTATATCCAACTCTGGACACTTTACATTTGTTTTTCACAGGGGTCATGCACGAGCTACAAGCAAAAACGCAGTAAAATGAGGGGTGTAATTTTTTCCCCCCCTTCATCCATGCATAGGGGGTGCTCACCAACATGGTTCCACAAACACCGTTTCGCCACTTGAGTATATTTTCTTTTGCTAGTCCATTCCCCCTCTTCTCATGTCAAACAGAAGCGGTAGCTTAAGCTCACCTCTTCTCTTAGAGCCTGTACCTGCCCTTTTCAATAAGTTAAGCGATGGTGGGGGGAAAAGTTATCGCCACACCACGACGGGAGTGGGGGGATGGGGGTAAAGGGCAAGTGGAGGGGGAATGGTGGATTTTTTATTCAGAGATACTGTGCCGCCACTCGACACCAGTATCAATGTCTACAAACAAACGTATCCACAGCACGAGAATCCAGCAAAAAGCCACAGAAACGGAAATATTGATATTTCTTTGCACTATCGTGACTCCCTTCCTTCATTTCATGTGGCAGCTGAGCTGTGCAAAGGCATCCAACAAGACCTGCCCACAGGCATCAAAGCAACCCACACAATGAAACCAGACCTAACTTTGGTGCCTTTTCACAAACCACAACATCGACGTGAATCACAGCAGACACTAAGCCGGTCCTCAGTCTCGGCTGCCCGTGTGCTTGTGCAGTGACATATAACTTCTTAGATATTCACATTCCCATTTCAAAAAGTCAAACGAGTCATGGTAACTGCAGATTAAGTAGCGAATTCGAGAATGTACAGAGGAAAAATCAGGGAAATTCACTTCACCTCGTAACCAGTGATATAAACCTCTTTGGTCACAGACCACCTGCAAACGACGGGGCATACGTGTCACGGTTCCCCACTCGTGCTCGTGTCGCTTACGGACCCCCTTGGACAGTTACCACTCGCGTTACTTCTATTTGGCGAAGCCTCCTGGACGGGGCTTAGTTGGGCCCGCTCTCTCGGGGCTCTTCTTGCACTTCCCACCGCCTGCTCGGCAGCACTCGTACTGCAACCATAAAGGATGTGGTTTTTTTCCCTACCGCCAGAAACACCTGATGCGACGGACCTGCCTGCCGAGAATTTGTTACTGGGCCCGTTATCCACAGTTGCCTCACCCTCATTGTGAGGCACATTTCTGTTCACAAGCAAGGTTGGCAGCGTGGACCCTCGTGAGGGGTACCGTTCCTGTGCGCCATGACTCCCCTCACTGCGATTATATTCAGAGGAAACACGTGACTGTTCACGAACATCTCGCCCGATGACTCCCACAAGATGCGCCGGAGGCAAAATTGGGCACGATGTTCCCTGCGAAGGCGCACTAGGGGAGGGCGTAGGGGTGCTGCTAGGAGATGTCGGCGACTCCTGTTGCTGTTGCTGCTCATCCACATGCTGAAGAAGTGAAATGAGCTGCCCATAACGCTCTTCCAGCTGCTCTTTCATGACACGCGCCCGGAGATGGGCCTGCATGAGTGTTAGTTGTTCACGCTGTGATTCAATCGTACGGCTCTGTTCACTCCGCAGGAGTTGTTCGACGTGAATCTGATACTGCTGCGTTGCCACCTGGCTTTTGTGATTGCGTAGCAGCTCCTCCTGGTGCTTTATTTGCTTACACTGCATGTCAAGTTGAGCTCTCTGAGCCTCAATGATTTGCTGCATAGTATTAAGCTTCTCCTCATAACTGCTTATCCGTTCCTTCTGGCTCTCAATAAGTGCATATTGTACATCATTCTGTTCCTTGTGCTTACGCAGGAGATTGCCGTAAAGCTCAGATTGCGTCCGCAGAGCCACAAGACGACTATAAACACTTTCCAACTCCTCGGCTTCCGGAAACAGCAGTCGGAACGTTTTGAGGTCTTTAGCCTGATGATATCGTTTCTGGAAGTCGCGCAAACCCCAGTGACGCTGCCGTATCTTCTTGAGCTCCAGACCCACAAAAGTTGTGGGGAACGGCTCATCAGCACCTTTCCCTTCACACTGCTGCTTCTGCTCCTGCGTGGATGAGTTCTCTCTAGCAGTTGTCTCCTCTGATACTGTCAGCACCACTTCCTCCTGGTCCTCATTTCGCTCCCTTTTTTGTTGTAGCCGGTGCGTCCCCACAGGGCTGCCTTCCTCTGCATCCTCCATCACAGTGGGTTCCGGCCCAGGAGCGGGAGCGTGGTGCGAATGGGTTTGAGTAGTGGGTTTAACAACAAAAAGGTATCCCAACGCAAGGTGGCAGTCGGGACATTCCAGCCGCTCCGAACAGTTATAAGTGTTAAACCACGGACAGCGGGACGTTTTGGTGCGGCGCCTGACTTGAACGAAGCCTTCTTCCACAATAAGGTTTCCTGGGTGTCGTAACCACCGCGTGGCTGTCGGCGTTTGCGACACTATTCCCAGGGTACTCTGTGTCCCACGCATTAGTGAAGCACTGGCTCCCCCACTCTCCTCGCCACCAGCAGCGACAGAGGCGGTTCCGGGGGCGTCAGAAACCAATGATGATGTTAAGGGCACTGGAGGAGTGTCGGCGCTACGATCCGTGGTGCATCGAGCAAGACCGCCAGAGAGAACATCCTCCTTTACACAAATGAGGTCCACACGAGTTTCCTTGGTACGGGAAAAACGCGCAAGAGATCGTGTTAACACATCACCGGAACCATTGGTTGGGGAACTCGGCGATGAGCGTCCCTGCCCACCAATCCGCGAAATTTGCCCCAAACTGTTGCCAGCGACGTTGTCAGCTTCCTCATCATGGTTGCCTTGGGGGTTTTGCCCGCTGTCCGTCGTGACATGTCCCACCTCAGATGTCAAGCTGTTATCGGCATCCGTCACAGGACCCGATGGGACAACCTCAAGGGCCCGAGCTCGCTGCGAGTTTGCTAAGGCCTCTAGTGCCACCAACCTGGCGGCTGGTGGCAGCGGCACATTGAGAATTTTTTCAGAAACGTGAACTCGAGTTTCACATATTTCATCACCACTGTAACACGGAACAGGTCTGTCCATGTTCAGCAAGTCCTCCATCTCATAAACAAACGCATGTTCTGTCGTCCCGTTGCTCACAGTCTTGGTGATAATATCCACGTGTGAGCAAATGGGGTGCTCACACCTAGAGCACACGAAGCAAAGCGAGCTATCCATTTGTTGTAGCCCTAAACGTTGTATGGTTACTACTCTTTCGGTCTAACTTTCCTCTTTTTTGTTGCACTATGCCGAATTTTGCTCCTATAACCAAATGCAACCCGCTTCTTCAATTTCTGTGACAGATTATAAACGACAAAGAATGGGAAACGAAGCGCTTTGCGTTTTCGTGCACTAATACAAAAAGAAAGAGACATCGTGGGGAACACCGCTAAACACACTTGCTGGTGTTAATGGTTACAAAATACTTAACTCCCACAACCGCAGATGTGGGAGCAACAACATTTGGATTGATTGTATGTTGTTGTTGTTGTTCACTTGCAGTGGCGTGTTCTTACACATTTTCCTCCTGGGCTATCGGTTCGCTCCAATACGCATACATTACCCACTACGAACAACGGGGCTAGGTCAAGCAGGCCGACACCACCTGCCACTATCTTCTTCCTGATGTGTTGCAGCCTCTCTGTTAGTGTAAAGGTGCGCGGCACGTTATAATCTGCAGCAAAGGTGAATGTCTCAGTGAGGGGGGAAAAAGATAAAGGAAAACAACGCTTTATTAAGGGACCCCCCTTGGGTCCACGTTCGTACGGTCAAGCCTGCAGCAACTTGTTGGTTCTTTTTTTTTTCGCTCCTTCTTCCCATTTGCTCGTGCGTTTCAAAGAACCAACGTCACAAAAAAGAGCCAGTTCATGTGCATTGAGCAGCTCGAAAAGACATCTCAACACTCAAACGCGTCGGGTACTCTACGAGTTATGAAAATCCCAACTATGTCCTCCTCCTTTTAAGCTCCTTATGCGCCTTCTTACGCTTTTCCTCACGATTCATTTTGACTTCGTCATCGGTATCGTCACACGTGGTTCCGTCTCCACGCATAGTGCACTCCCACCGTTTCGTCCCATGGGGAAGTTTTTTTGATAGGACACGCCACTTGTCGCATGCGTCACAGCAGACCCAATGGGTTACTTCATATCCTTCTTCATCCTCAGAGGTACTGGCCTCCTCAACCTTGGAACAGTTCCTATCGGTTCGGCGGGATGCTTTGTGCCCACTGGCTTGGGAACGATTAGCGGTCGCCGCGCCTCGGTTGTCGTTTTTGTTTTTGGAAACGTTACCGGTCACTGCACTAGAGGGAGATGGCAATTTACCACTGTCCACTTGCGCAAGCATTTCGGTCAGCTTCAGCTGCCGCCGGGTACACCTCGCGCTATTTCCTGTGCTAAAAGAGGAATGTCCATCTGAGGAATTCGACTTAGACTCAATACCCGCTTCTCGTCCGCTTTCTGGTCGCGCCGTCCGACCGGTGTCCGTTCCTGATTTAGCATTGGGTTTCGAGTTAATGCCCATCACACCGCTGCCAATGGAGCCCTCTGTCTTGATCCTTGCTGGAGCCGCACCGGGTTGTGTAGTTAGGTTTCCTTGCGCACTGTTTCCAGTTGCTGCGTGACGCTCGGCGCTGTTACTCAACGGCCGCATAACTGGACGGGGTGGACACCCAAGCCGTCTAGAACATTTTGGTGCGGCATCGCCGCCTATATTAGCATCCTCAGCGCCTCCACGTGCGCTTCCAGGTGGGGCAGCGCTAATTTTCCCCCTTTCACCGGTCTGCTTCGGTTGAACCGCGGGATCTTCCTCAACCTTAACCTTATGTGGTTCGCCAAGGTCTACCTTTAGTGTCGGATCGCTTGGTCTCATAGCGATGGATTCCACTTCCAACTGCTGTTTGGGGATGTCACTGGGTTTCTCCCCTGCAAGATCGAGAGAGGCCTTCATGACCTCCTCCCGCTTGGAGCGCACTTCATCTGGCGTTGTTAATATATTTTTGATAAACCCGCCTAGGGACCTCTTTCGCACCGCCGCCGTCAGCGAGCGAAGAAGAGGAATCGAAGATTCTAAAGAGTTGGGGTGGCAACCCTGACTCCCAATAGAGTTTTGAGCTGTCCCTTGGCGAGCTTTAGCATGCGAAACTGCAGCGTCCGATTTCACAGCACCACGCAGAGCAGCATCACCATCTCTATAGGCCAACTTTCTGTTTAAGGCCGAGTGGCCACGCGCACTTCCAAATATGGCGCTAACTCCGTCGATCTCCGGCACACTACAGGATCCAATGTTAAGCGCTAACGAGCATACAAAAGGTGCGCCACCGGGGAAAGGCTGATGAACACGCCGTAGCTTCCCGCAACTGTCGCAAGTAATCCAGCAAAACGCAGCTAGAACAGCCTCATCGCTTCTTACAAGATTATCCACACGGTCAGCCATCCCACCACTGTGCGTTGACTCCGTTGCGCACTCTTGCACTTTGGTTGACTCACCCCTCGTGCCTGCGGTCCCATGCAGTCCCCCTGCTAGGCGGCCGCTCCGCCGACCATGAAGTTCCCTCGATAGTTGAAGATTCAGACGTTTCCGTTCCTCCTGATCACCCACACCGCCATTCTTGCGGGAACCCCCTTCATTATCATTTTTTGCACTTCCCATTGCAGCGTATAGCTCCCCAAGCCACTTTCCCCGCAGATCGGACCATGTGTCCTCTAACTCACAATAAGTCCATTGGCACGTAAAGACGGCTGGGTTAGGAATGAAGTATGGGCAGAGTTCCTTTTTCTTCCCCGAACGCTCCCCAGCGTTCCCCTTAACGTATCCGACAACCTTATCGTAATGCAGCTGTAGACGCGGTGACCGCCACTCTTCCTCTCCGTCACGCTCCTCACCGGACTCATTCTCTCCACTTGCATTTGACGCCTTAATTATGGATGAACTGATCACCTCTCCCTCTTTTGTCACCTCAGGTTCGCTTTCCTGTGGGGGCGACTTGGTAACAGGCTGCGCAACCCAGCGATGACAGCGTATACACTGTAAGAGCACCGTGCGTGTAACTGATGGAAAGCGTCTTCTCAATTCCCATAGCGGTTCTGGTAGCGGAATATACGGTGGTGGTGCCCTATCCGACCCCGTTCCCCCATTAAACTCCCCTAAGGGGCGCGCGGAAGGAGCAAGGGAAGGGGAAGAAGAACCTTGCCGCTGCTGTTGAGACTGACCATGTGATGAAGATGCACTATTTTGGCCGTCCTCCCTCCCTTGTCCCAAGAGGGCTGCGGCTCTTCGAGTTAGCATATATATATATATAACAAATATGCACAACTATTGCCAGCCACACACGTTGCAGACAAGTTCTTCGCTCGTTCGAATTGTCAACAGAATGCATTTGAGGAGGTTGTACGTATGCGGAGGCGGGAATGTAAAAGAATAAAAAAGGAAAACGACGACAAAATAGAGTGCCACTTTGACCGGCAGAAGCGGTGAGTTGCAAACACATCCCGGACTCTCAGATGAATTTGGGGGGGAGGGGGGCGAAGCGTCGAACCCGAACTAAAATATTTAAATTATGAGGAAAGTTTATGTGTAAAATGTTTTCTTTCTTGCCTGCAAAGGGAGAAAACGTTGCTGTGCACGGTGGAAGCACCCTTTTCTTATGGTGGTCCTGTGCGAGTGCGTGTATGTGTGGGGCCGCCAGGGATTTGCAGTGTCGTTAGGGTGGAGATAGAGCTTAGGGGTTACTTTAGCGCCCGTTCACGCACTTCACCGCCACGAAAAAAAAAAGTAACACATTATCAATAAAGATGAGAAGAAAAAAGGAAGTGCTAAGTCAGAACCGTAGAAACTAAAAATGATGCCAAAAAAAAGATGTAAAATGCATTTTCATTCACTCTGCCTCACGAGCTTTAATGCATCGAATAAACAGAATAAGCAGGAACCAACCGTCAGCAACCTCATTTGTACAGCAGCCTTTGCGCCCATCCTTTTATGCAGAAGCGATATCCATCCAAAACGAAACCCTTTTCTGCCTTACGTATTAAACTCCCGAAATTTCAACATGAAAACATTAACCCACGGGCCCTGACCTCCACAGTAACGGGGGTGGGTAGAGGGGAATGAAGCCACAGAAAGGAAGAAATTGCCTGAACCCCCTCACCATCCGCAAGAGCAACGCGAAAGCAAAAGCTAACAGAAATAGGAGTGAAGTGAGGTGAAATGGAAACCCACCGCGTCGACATGTCACACAAATTCAATAAATAAATAAGCCAAAAGGCCCCATACATCCCGCCACTTGAAGTCACAAGGCAACC